>NW_011475885.1:333375-348781 GCF_000754665.1 Bison bison bison
AGAGTTGGACACAGCTGAGCGAGTAACACACACAAGGAGTTGATGTGATGCACGATGCGTTGTGGGGCAGCTCCTTACCAGCTGGGTGACATCATTACATCCTTTAAACCACCTTGGTCCCTGTCTCCTCTTCTGCAGAGAACTATCCTGGAATGGTTTAATGGAGTGTACTGGAGGGAAGCATTTAACACAGGGCTACACATGCAGCCAGGCTTAGTAAATGGTGAGGGTTTGGTTTTTCCCTGGTAACTTAAGAAGCACCTGTTAGAATAAGTTACATAAAAAATATGAATGGGAACATTTTGGTTACTTAATGGGATGTGCTTTAAAGTTTAGGACTGTATGCGTTTAACTAAGCTGAAACGGGAACCGTTTCTTTAAACTCATTCCCAAAGTGAAGGTCCTTATGCCTCAGCTGGCATAAGGAGGTGTCCAAGACAGCCCTTGGCCTTGGCTGTAGGATGTTAATGTGATGATATAAAGGGCAAGTTCTTCAGAGCCTTCTAGCTGCTGCAAACTCTCAGGCATATTGAATTCTTCCTTCTGGTGAAAATATAAATAAAATCACTGTTGAATGCCCTGTCTAGGAAGGACAAATGTTTCAATTTAAATATTTGAGCTCAGTGTCCTCTGTTAGGGCCGTGAATTTTAAATGCAGTGAGTTTCTGAGTGAGGTTCTGAATTTTAACGAATTTGTTTGCATACATGAATTTGAACAATATATTAATCTTGAAACACCATAGCTGATTTTAATGGAGTAAATTACCCAACTCGAAAGTTAGTTACTAGGTTTTTCTTTACCTAATAATCAAAAGTCATTAATCATATTTTCACAGTATCGATACATGCTAGTAGTTTCTTTTTAATCATTAAACTATCTCTCCAAGAGGATTAGGGAAATAAATGTGTCAGGGTGAGCGTATAGCATGATCTTCCTCCCTTTTAACCCGTTTCCTCCCACATACTAAATGATTACTTGTACATGGTAGGAATAAAGCCAAAATTGGGTTTGGCTTTGTACAGTGCTTACTTAAACCAAGAAGGTGAGGTGAGATGCTCTCCTCTAGTTTAAAAGTATTTTTAAGCACTTATATATATGTGTGTGTATGCACACATGCACACATATACAAAGATGGTACAGGAGGTGACAGAGACCAGGTCACAAGGAGCCTCGAGGGCTGAGGTTAGGAGGAGAGCATTTTTTCTGACTGCAGTTGAAAGTACGTATGCAGGACCACGTGCAGGGAAATGATACACATAATTGATCAGTTTTAAAGCGGCAGTGGTTTTAAGATGAGTTCTGTCTTGGGGTTTGATGGCACTGAAAACCACGCCGTGGAGCTTTCTGGTCCAGTCCATTCCCTAAAATCATGTTGTGTCCAGAAAAGTGTAATGTTAAAAACGTTCAGTTAGCCAGTCTTGCCTCCTGATGAAGCATAAAAATTGTGAGGGTTGGCTCAGCTAATGTTCTGAGCACTCAAATGTGCCAAAATTGTGAGCATGCAGAAGCTTTCAGGACATCCCACCTGATGGTGACCTTCTGGCTTGCCTCTTCAGAGCTCATTTGTTTGATGTTCAGGCATGCGGTATCTGTGGGATAAATGAACTAACACCATATATTTCCTTCTGAGGAATGGATTTGAGCCTCTTGTAATAGTGAGATCTCATCCATTAGCACATACATAATCTTCAAAGGATATGTAATTATCACCTGTTACTGCTTATGGTCTTTCTCTAGATATGAGAGTGATAAAATCAGTCTGTTTCTCTTTTGCCTAGAGTATTTGCCTATCGTAATAAATGCCTGCTGATTTCACTTATGCCCACTTGTAAATGCACAGTTTCTGGTGTGTGGAAGGCCCTGCTTAAGTGTTTGTAGCCTGAATGTACAGTTGGTGGCCATTGGCACTCTCCAGCTGTTCATGTCTCACTCAGATCGCAGCCAGTGTCTCCTCTTTCCCCGTATTTTTCCAGCAAAGACCCTATGACTAACAAGAACTTTGCCAACATCCTTTCTTGCCAGAAATTTCCAGATAGTTTCATCTTCCCTTGTTTCCTTTTCCCTTCTCTTCAAGGAGCCGGTGTTGACCTCTTGGTTGACCCTCTTTCTTTTCTTTTCTTTTCTTTTTTTTCTTTTGGCCACACTGCACAGCATGCGGGATCTTAGTTTCCCATCCAGTGATTTAACTGTGCCCTGTGCACTGGAAGCGCAGTCTTAACCCTTAACCACCAGGGAGGTCCCTGGTTGATGTTTTTGATGGAATACCTTTCCACTCTGCTGGAGCCAGGCTCTGGCAGTCATCTTCCTCTCATGTCTTCTTGCTCCTCTTTCTCTGGCTCAGCTGGCTCTTTCTGCTCTGCCATTAATCCTGTTGAAATCACCTCCATTTTGATAAAGAGATCCCTTAAATTCACTTCCTTACGTCACCTTTCTCGCTGTTTAACTTCTTGAAAGAGAAGTCTTATCGCTTGCGCTTTCCTACCATCTCCTCACTCATTAACCCTTAGAAATCCTGCCCTGCCTGCTTCAACACTGCACTCAGGGGGTCCTGTTCTCAACTGGTCAGTGGCCTTTGCCCAATCCTCATCCCCCTTGGCACTGTTTATTACTTGCTTCTTGAAGCTCTTCCTGCACCAACTTCCAGGAATTGTCTGCTCCAGTTCGTTTCCTACTGTTCTAACTGCCTTCTGGTTCCATGGGTAGTCTCATTTTGCCTTTTGATTGAAGTAATTTTCCAAGTATCTGCTCTCTATTTATTTTTTCCTCTTTCGGAAATTAGACACTCTAATGCAATTTGCAATCACCCACCTGTGTGATTACGTGAGTGCAGGTCCCAGGTCTGCTGGTCTTCGGTGTATCTCTAGGCACCTAGTATAGTGCCTGGCATATAGTGAGGTCTGCCGTCTATGGGGTCGCACAGAGTTGGACACGACTGAAGTGACTTACCAGCAGCAGCAGCAGACATCCATAAGTGATGAAGCAGGTAAGCTTGCCCCTTGTAAGCCTTCCATGTCTGACTCTCCAGTGTCCTATCTTGTATCCCCAGCCTTTCCCAAACTCCTGCCCTTCACCCCAACATGAACTAATTTCCTCTTCATGTCTAGTACCCTTCATGAATTTTCATATATCTGTTAACACTACTGTCATATTTTTTTCATTTACCTAGGTTCAGAAATCTGGAAATCTCTTTGTTCTTTTCCTCACATCCTGTACATAATTTGTTGCTAAATCCTTTCCATTCTTCTAGTACCCTGCTTTAGGCCCTCAATGCCTCTCACCTGAACTTTGCATTCTCCTCCTGGGTAGCCTGAGCACTCAGTCTCACTTGGACAGCAACCCCCTCCACCCACTCCATTCCATCTCATACACTCTGATCAATTAACTGTGGAACATAGCTTTGATTGTACATCATGTTAATCCCTTTTCCCTCCCCTGAAAAGTCTTATCTTTCACTTTGTCTAATTGACTGTATCTTGCTCAGTCTGCCATTCCAAACCCCTACCTTGTGGCGTCACCTTTATTTCCTTCATCTCCTTTTTGGTTAGCCCACAGACTCCTATTACACAGTGGGCAATGCCTGAGTTTCCACCTGACCAGTGAGGTTACCAGCTACCCTTCCATGAGAGGGCTTCCCTGGTGGCTCAGACACTAAAGAAACTGCCTGCAGTGTGGGAGACCTAGATTCAGTCCCTGGGTTGGGAAAATTCCCCTGGAGAAAGAATGGCTACCCAATCCAGTATTCTTGTCTGGAGAATTCCATGGATGGAGGAGCCGAGTGGGCTACAGTACATGGGATTGCTGAGTTGAACATGACTGAGCGACTAGCACTTCACTTTCATGGGAAGGACTGGCATTTTTAAGTTTCTGAGATGAAGTGATTCCTGCATTTTTGGAATGAAAATGCTCCTTGTAAAATGATGGTACTAATAGATAGTCATTATTTATCTCATTATCCTTTGCAAAATTAAAAAAGAAATACAATCAGTCGAATTCTGGCTATTTTGTTTTTCCAGGGGGAAGAAAAACCTTTCTAGCCAGTGTTCTACCCAAGCAAATTTTATGGAATACAGAGTTCCTAGCTTAGTATATTCCGTATTTTAACTTCTTTCATTCTTGCCACCACTGCTCTTTCATCCTTTCTCCCTGTGTCCCCTCCTGCCCCTGCCCCTGCCCGCCCCCCTCCCCTCCCCCACCCCGCCGCCAGAGATTTCACTAATTCACAAAATTCAAGAGTCTCAGAATCACTGCTCTATGAGAACAGATGGTTCCATGACACCCCTCATTCTGCCTGTTGACATTCTGCCTTTCTTTCTTGAGTCCCCTCAAATGTTACTTTCATTCTGTTGTCAGAGCCTTCTTTCTGTGCTTTCTCTTTCCTCAGTAGTACTTTATACCCTGTAGTAGTTTGGACTTCGGCATGGCATTTCCCATGTTCTTCCTGTGTTCAAAGTAGAGCCGGCTTCCTTCTCTATTTTCCCAGCTCCCCACCCCCACGAAAGCTTTCTTTGAGGCAGAAGCTTGTTTTATCTTTGTGTTCTTTGCATTTGCCAGACGTTGTATTTGGCACATATTTGGAGCTTGGAAAAATTGCCCTTGAGCTGAAATTTCAGGGTGATACTGATGAAATGATTAAGTAAAGCTCATCTTTGGAGGTAGGGAACCTCTAAAGGCACTAGTTTAGAATTTTTCTTCTGACAGTTCTGAAATTAGAATTACAGTTGCTTACTAAAATATGTTAGGAATGATGATCTGTTTATCTTTTAAAGATAAAAGAATCTTAGACTGCAACCCCAGATAGCTCCGGGCCGGGGGAGGGGGTGGGTGGGTAAGGTCTGCTGTGGTTGAGGTGGTCAAAAAATTAAACATTTCATTTGGCCTTTTTTTGTGGAACTTCTTGGAACATTGATTTTGATTTCATTTGGACAAGAGGAGGCCCTGGAAAGTCTTCTTTCCCCCAGGTGATAAGGCTGCACTTTGTCTGGCTTGCCCTAGAGCTGGCAGCACCCTGTGAACATTGGCCTGATCTGGATAAGGAGGCTTTCTCTGTATCTACGAAAAAGCTATCTTTGAACTAGATACAGGCCTGTCACTTTTATTCTTCTTTAAACAAAACAAAAAAAATTTTTTTTTAATGAACTCGGTTTTTCTTCCCACTTTGCCTGCGCCTGCCCTGTCCCACCAGATCTTCTGTTACTGAATTTGGATTATGGGAAAGCAAGCCTGGCTGGGAGATAAGACAGGTAGTTTCACTACTGGGCCTCCTAGTATACACACCCGAGGCAACCTTCTGTGCAAAGTTCCTCCCCCCACCACCCGCCACCTTTTTAGTCATGACACGTGGCATATGGGATATTAGTTCCCTGACCAAGGATTGAACCCATGCCCTCTGCAGTAGAAGCTCAATGTCTTAATCACTGGACCACCAGGAAAGTCCCCTCACCTTTGGGTTCTTGACCTCTTGTGATGGAGCAATTTTTCACCTTTTTCCATGGAAGCACTGACATCATTTTGGACTTGGGGACAATGGTGGGTTTCTCACATGGAAGACCCTGAGAGGAGAAGGAAGAGGAAGCCGCTGCCTCTTCTGTGTCTTTTCTACTGAAAAAGAGATGGAGAGGGCAGTGACTAGTGATGGCAGTGGTGGTGCCTACAGCTGTGGCTAGTTCTTGGCCTTCTTTTTCTAAACTGGAGGCTGCTTTTGTGTTATGAGTGACTGGCGGGTAAATAGAAGACAAGAAATTGAATTGTCTCTTGAAGAGAAGGAAGGCTTAACATCATAAGCAGTGTGCTAAACAGTGCTGCTTGATGTGGTTCTGATTAGCTTTGAAGAGCCAGTACTTAACTTGTCCCAAGGAACTTCTTCATTTTTTGCTGAAAGATAACCACTGCACAGTGACCCTTTGGAGTTCTTGCAACATCAGAAGATTAAAGCAGGAATAGTTTGGGGAGGGTTCTGTACTTTGTTTGAGACGTGTGTCTTATCCGCAAAGGCCAGGATAAAAGTGAATGATCAGCTCCACCCTCATTGGCTTAAGTGTTTTACATTAAAATCTCTTTTGGCTTTTCTGGCCTAACTTTTCTGACAGGGGAACAAATGATAGAATATTGTTGCTAGATCACAAGTAGAGAAATCACTGGGATTAGGGGGAAATGCTTCACAGATGTTCCTGAAACTTCAGCCAAGTTGAGTGGATTCTTGCCCCTTTAAGTGCTGGGAGCTTGGGAGATTACTGTGTATTGTGACTGCTCCACTCCAGGTTGCATTCACTCCCGGTATCTCCTGGGGACAGGATTATTTAACCCTGTCATACTTTAATGATGAGGGCCATTTGACAGGACAGAATGTGTAAGGCTTTGGAGAGATTCTTAGTTTGAAATTTTATTTATATGAAGGATCTTGATACTGTGTTTAGCAAATACTTCCTTTAAATATAGCTTGTTAAAAGTAAAAGTGAGTATGGCAGAGTTCAAAATTAACTTCCGGTTAAATCCACTTATAGCTTTGGTGGATTTTTTGCCAGGCACCCACATTTTCCTTAGTCTCACCACATAGCAACTGAGATAGCATCTCTTATATATCAGATCTGAAGATGAAATACCCTAGTTGATTGTTCCACATCGTGTGGAGTCCTGTCTTCCTTGGATGGTGCATTGTGGTCCTGCCTTCTGAGTTGGCATGGAGTCATCCTTGGTGCAGGGCATGCTGAGCTAGTTCCCAGCAAAAAACAGCAACAGCTCGATACCCAGGTTGTTGCATTGGCCACCGTGTTTATTTATCATTTTTACAGATAGTTTTTAAGGGAGGGATTTCACCAGCACGTTTGCTGTTTCAGTTCATGTTCAGCTGTGACTCATTCTACTCTTAACTCCATTTTGCTTGGAAATTTTTTTGTGCTAGAAAATGTCACTTTCACCCAGGGGAGGGGAAATTCTGATTGGGGATCAGAATAGCCAAGATACTGTAGTGATAATCTGGCATCACCTTTGACTCGAGGAGAAAAATAGAGAACCCCTTACAAAGGAAAGTGTTGAAAAGGACACAATGATTCTTATAAACAGGTGGGGGAAAGGAAAGTCACCTCTGAGCTTTACTGTGGGAAGGAGGTGGGGTGTGGATCAGGGAAATTACTATAGAATTTCTATACATGTTAGGGTAAGGGCCTCTGGACTTCCCCATGTGTTGCCTTATCCACCGAGACAGCTCTAGTGAATTGCCTCACGATTGGTGTATGAATAGAGAGAAAGACGCTGAAACTCTCACACTTGATCCTGAAAGGCCCATCTTCATGTATAATCAGCCACAGATGTCTGTATGTGATTATATATTCCCGTAGTGAGCAAATGATACATGTAAATGAGAACCGTGATAAAATTTTGCCTCGCTTGCTTGCACATTTTCAGAATAGAATTAAAAGCACATGTCACTGTCAGTAGTTAACTGTGAGGTTCATGTTAGGTTTTTATAAGACTTTGGCAGAAACATAAAACATGTTTTAGTGTCAAAGTCCTTCCTCTTCCCTCTTTCCCTCCCTTCCTTCCTTCTTCCCTTCCTCCCTTCCGTTTGGAAATGAAAGGAAACTCTCTAGGTTCTGACTCATCTCTTTTCAAAACTAGGGATAATTCCAACCTCAACACAGATTAAATTAATTTTCATTTCTCTAGTACCTGAAATCGTACCTGAGTTATACTAGATAATTGCTTTCTAACATCTTTCTTCAAATGAAATTCGAAGGATAAATGTCTACGAGGCACTATTTCACTACCCCAAACAGGTGGATGTGTGTGGAGGTGGGGTATGGGAAGGGAGACAGAGGTCAAGTTAGGGGAGCAATCATAATATGACTTCGGTCAGTGGATCGGTACATGGTAAATCTTTGTCCTCCACATAGTGCCAAATGCCCAGAAAAGCCTAAAGAATTTCTTGTTCATTTAGCCACTTGTACTTATGCTAAAACTAATGTGTTCCTCTTTTAATTCATTAGGCTGTGCATTATGCCCACAGATAAAGCAGCTTTCATTTTAAAAATGATGACAAAAGCTTAAATTATTATAAGGACATTAAAAAAAATGAGGAAACCAAACAGTCTTCCTCTGATTAAGGGGAATTCTTAACACGAGTTCTCTTTCCAACCACATTTGTTTATGAGTATTGAAACTTAAAATGAGTAAATTGTCTTCCGAATAACATTCTGCATTTTCCATCTATTCCTCTCATATCTGCTCTCAGGAACAAAACAAACGTAGCTTCATTCTGTCCATAAGTTTTGTATAATGTAGACATTTTCAGTGCTTAAAAATTCAAATTGGTTATTCTTTTCAAAGCCTTAACAGTGTGGGAGGTAAAGGGTCTGTTTAATGTAGTTATCCAAGAGCTTAATTCCAGTTTGGAAAAAAATTCCGTGATGGTGTTGAATTCCTTGGAAAGGGGTGTGCTTGGTTTCTAACGCATTCCAAAGCTTGTGCATTAGACAATGGACATGACCAGGGCGGGTCTCCTGCCTCCAATTTCAACAGCAGTTCATTTCTCTTTTCTTACGTAACCATCAAGATTTGAGTTTCTGCTTCTGAGAGTTCACGTTTACAATTTTTCCCCCCTCCTAACTTAAACACTGTATACTTTTTTCTAAAGAAAAACATATTTTCTATGAGATACATATATAGTATTTATTTTTCTTGTTTACTAAGGTCTTTAGAATTGAAGGAGGGTCTCTAGAGTGCCATGTCCTCATACCTTCTACCTCATCATCATAGAATCAGGTGTCTGCAGTCTCTACAGGGTTCTGAGTTGCTTCCCCATTCCACATGGGCCCCATACCTACTGTTCCTGTTTGGGACCAAATGCCATGGTGGTCCCAGACCACCAACAGGGGCCCAGGGAGTTTGGAGACTAATGTCTGCATAATTGAGTCCCAAGATCCTTCCTCTCTCAGACTCATTCCTCCTCCACTCTCTGATTTTGACCTCTGTCTTCTCCATCTGGACCTAGGTTTTTCCTCTTGTGTAAAATAGGGATAGTAGCCCTCATGAAGGCTTATGTTGAGACTAGTGGTAAGGTATATTAAGTACATAGCACAGAGCCTGGCACTAAGTGGGCTCTTGAGGAATGTCAGCTATTTTTATTAATGATAGCCTATCCCATTATAACTGTCAGCATCATTATATGTTGAAGGGGGAGGAGTCTCAGGAGAATATCTTGAGGGGTATTATTTAATAATGATTCCATTATACAGGGTGATCTAATCTGATGCTCATTTGTTTGGCTACACTTTGTTCTCTGGTACAATTTGTACTGTAGCCATTCTGGACTGATTTAAAGTGAAGTTTAAATCGTTGATTTTGCAGGCAATTATTCCCTCGTCTAAAAGATACAGTTCTATTTTATTGATTTGTAATAAGGTAAATTATCAAACCCTGTTGAATTCTTGTACCCTTTTTTGAAGGTACTTTTTCTCATTTGCTTCTTGGGCTTGGGCCAGTAAATCAAAGCATCTCAGGTAATGAGGAAGCAGAAGCTCTGGCTTTGTCTTACTCAAAAAATTGGGCACGTCACCCAGGCAGCACTTCTGTCATTGGCATTCTCCTTTTGTCTCCTTTAAGTCTTCTTCGCCTTACTTCTCTCTGTTAACTTTACCCACAACACAAAAACATCCATGTACACTTTTTAATGGCTTCTTAAATTTAACAGATATTTTAGTGCTTACAGTATACTGGGCCCGGAAGTTGTCATTTTTTTCCCTTTCTCTCTCTCTTGTTAAGAAGTGAAGCTGGAGTGGCTTTTTCTTATCAGCAAAGGAATTTTAGAAAAGAAAGAAATAGCATGTGACCTTTGGTTGACTTCCAGAATTTTCTTTAAGCCAGTGTTTTTCATTGTGGATTGCAGCCCATTATTGGGTCATGGAGTCAGTTTAGTGTGTCCAGACCAATCTCTCTTTGGACGGAGGGGAAGAGCCTAGACCAGAACATAAGAATAGAAAAGAAAATACATTGTTTACAAAATATGCAAACAGCTCATACAACTCAACAACAAAAAAACAAAACCACCCAACTGAAAAATGGGTAGAAGACCTAAATAGACACTCCTCCAGAGAAGATATACAGGTGGCCATTAGACATCCAAAAAGATAGACTTTTAACAGCTCTTATTATTAAAGAAATGCAAATCAAAACTGTAATGAGCTATTACCTCACACCAGTCAGAATGGCCATCATTAAAAGTCTACAAGTAACAAGTGCTGGAGAGGATGTGGAGAAAAGGAAAGCCTCCTGCACTGTTGGTGGAAATGTAAACTGGTGAAGCCACTATGGAGGATTGTCTGGAGGTTCCTTAAAAAACGAAAAGCTACCATATGATCCAGCAATCCCACTCCTGGGTGTGTGTCCAGAGAAAAACATGGTTCCAAAGGATACCTGCAACCCCAGTGTTCACTTACGTAGAATCTAAAATATGATGCAAATCAACATACCTGCTAAACAAAACAGACTCACAGATAATAGAGAACAGAGTTGTGGTGCGGGGTAGGGGAGGAAAGGAATGGGAGTTTGGGATTAGCAGGGGCAAACTATTATATATAGGATGGGAAAATGACAAGTTCCAACTGTATAGCGCAGCAAAATATATTCAATAACGTGACAAACCTTAATGGAAAAGAGTATATATATGTATATGTATAACTAAGATTATGGCATCTGATCCCATCACTCCATGGCAAATAGGTAGGGAAAAAGTGGAAACAGTGGCAGATTTTATTTTCTTGGGCTCCAAAATAACTGTGGACGATGACTGAACCCATGAAATTAAAAGATGCTTGCTCCTTGGAAGAAAAGCTATGACAAACTTAGCATATTAAAAAACAGAGACATCACTTTGCCGACAAAGGTCTGTATAATCAAAGCTATGGTTTTTCCAGTAGTCCTGTATGGATGTGAGAGCTGGACCATAAAGAAGACTCTCAGCACATAAGAATTGATGCTTTCAAATTGTGGTGTTGGAGAAGACCCTTGAGAGTCCCTTGGACAGCAAGGAGGTCAAACCAGTCAATCCTAAAGGAAATCAACTGTGATTATTCATTGGAAGGACTGATGCTGAAGCTCTAATCCTTTGGCCTCCTGATGTGAAGAGCCCACTCATTGGAAAAGACCCTGATGCTGGGAAAGATCAAGGGCAAGAGGAGAAGGGGGCGACAGAGGATGAGATGGTTGGATGGCATCATCAAATCAATGGACATGAGTTTGAGCAAATGCAGAAGATAGTGAAGGACAGGGAAGCCTGGTGTGCCACCACTGATGGGGTCCCAAAGAGTTGGACACGACTGAGCCACTGAACAACAACAGCAGCAACGTGGAGACTGTATTTAATTGAATAAATTATTTGTGTGTGTGTGAAAAAAACTAGACTTTTTAACTCTCAGGCTTTTGTTGATGGAAGGCTTCCACTGCTAGTTTGACTTGCTGTGTTTCTGTAAGGTAATAAACCTATTTTGGGTAATAAACCTATATTCTGTCTCCTTTTTTTGTTTTTCTGCTTTCTCTGTCTCTAAGTCCACTTAGAGAAGGGAGAACAACCATTCTAGTTGTTGGAGCAATGGCAAAAGGTCCCACACAGCAGAGATGTCTATAACATATGGTTTTGTGGTTGTTGCCAAAGTTTTAAGAAAATTATGGTTTCTGAAGGAAGTAAAACTTCCCTATATGAAATATTCAGTTTCCACTCCTCCTCCCAACCTGGGGTGTTATATTGGTTCTCCTAATATACCTAACAGAATTTTTATCTCATTTCATGTATGTTTTTCAAAATCATCTAGATTCCTAAGCCTATCAGGTAACAGAACCTTAAATTATAGGTAACAGAACTTTTAATTCAATTCTGTTTCTCTAGAAGAGACTGTATTACTATCTTTTCTTCATTCTAAAAAGAAAAGACATCTGTTTTATGTGTGCTGAGTACTGTGTTTTTGATTTGTTCTTTTCTCAATAATTTAATTTAGTGTTTGTGTGCCTTCCCTCCCTCCCTCTCTTTTTTCCCCTCCCTTCCTTCCTTCCTTTCTTCCCTCCCTAAAGTTATCCAAATATGTAGCTTAATTTGTTAGGCATTAAGATGCATTCCAGTAGGATCAGTTTGGAAATATGTCAACCTGATTGTTTTCAGAAGTAGAAGTGATTAATCAGTGTCAATAAGTATTTATTGAGTGCCTATGATGTTCTTGGCAAACAGGAGGGAAGGTTACAAAGAGAATAGCTTGTAAAAGATGAAGCTTCACTTCCCTTCATCCCTTTAAACATGTATTGAGCACCTAGTTAATCAGCTGCATACTGTGCCAGATGCTCTGCCTAAATTGAATCGGGAAGGCAAAACTTATCATATGAAGCAACAAGAATAATTAAATGCCACCACTAATGGTATTCTAAATTTGGTAGAAATTTAGGGTCGAGAGTGAGCAGAGTTGACCCAGATGTCTGGAGGACAGAGGAAGTGGAGTTACTGGGCTACTTGTCAGGATTCCAAGGGGAAGGATGGAGAATGTTCCAGATGGCAGGGGAATCCTGGAAAGACAGGGAATATCAGAGGGCAACATGAGGGAAGCATTTCTGAGTGTATGTACTGAGGCACTGTGAAAAGTAGGGTTAGATATATTGGGTGAGGCCATGTATTTTAAGGTGGATAATTGTAGAGAACTCAGAAGCTAAAAAGGCACTCCACATCCTGAGGTGCTTATCATCTAGTCTGGGAGAAGGGATTATAAATAATTAACCAGAATGTCCTGTGAACATGATGGAGGCTGGTACCATGGTGGAAGTAGTATAAGCAAAAACCTTGGAGTCACCGTGTCAGTGGCTACCCTTGAGCTATATTGGTACTGCTCCGGCTTAGAGCTTGGCAGCATTGCTGACTCAGTGACAGACTTCTTTTTGGAAGCCTGGCTCCTGACTTGCTAGCATATTTCACACTTAAGTTCACCAGCTCTTCCTTTCCCAAACTGCCCCCAGTTGATTCTGAAGCTGCAAGACAGTAATAGCAAGGTATGTACTGAGGTATGTACATTACTGAGATCTTCCTGCAAGATAGTAATAGCCAGGTATATACAGCTCCAGCTTGAGATCCTGAATGTGCTTCTCCTTCAGGGCCAGGGTGTGGCTGGGGATCTGTCCAGGGACTTGCCCTCTGCCCCAGGCTCCCACATTAATGGTGAAGATGTTTTCTTTAAAACAACTGTTGAAAATAATTATTCACATTATTGAACGTTTGAGTCTCCATTTATCTGACTTTTCTGTCTGCTTATTTATTTGCCTACTTGATGTTGTTTATAGAGGTATCAGTCAGCTTTTGCTGATACACAGCCCCCAAATCTTAGTGGTTTACAACAGTAACACATTTAATTCTTACAGCTAAAGGTTGATCATATCCTTGGTCAGTTCTGTCAAATCCATTTCTTCCAACTCTTTTCCTACCCAGGCTCCTGGGTCAGCTGGCTTTAGACTGAGTTCAACCAGTTAGAGACATTGGAGGGAGATTGGAGGAGAAGAGAAGGGGAGAAACAAGGTATTTCTCCTCCCTTTTGGCCCCAGGTGGCTTCTTCAGCAGACTGTTTCTCCGGGGCTCCAGCTCCCACTGGATAGGGGCACAGTGGTTCCACCCTTTTATCAGGTCTAGGCCTTCAGCTCCAGTAACTGTCTCCTTTTGTCTCTCTGGCTTGGGAGTGGTAATGGTTCCCTGCTGTTGCAGCAGAAAGGTTTACTTTATCATCCCCTCTTTGCTGTACTTAGTTGCTTAGTCGTGTCGGACCCTTTGCGATCCCATGGACTGAGGCCACCAGGGTCCTCTGTCTATGGGGATTCTCCAGCCAAAAATACTGGTGTGGGTTGCCATGCCCTCCTCCAGGGGATCTTCCCAACCCAGGGGTCAAACCCAGGTCTCCCGCATTGCAGGTGGATTCTTTACCATCTGAGCCACCAGGGAAGCCCAGGGAATCCCCTCTTTGGTGCTCAGCAGTTTCATGGCTTGTATAACCAATTCCCTGTATTAAATTCCTCCTGTGTAAATACTTGAAGTGGTTTCTCTTTCCTGATTAGACCCTAACTGATGCGTTGTTTCAAAAAAGGAGTATTTCTTTTGTCTTTGTGTTGTTGTTTTTTTCTATAGTGCAGCCACAGAACTAGATATCAACCCATTTTATTATCCCACAAAATATCTCCTAATAAAGCAATGTGATGTGAAAGGAACACTAGGTTTAGAACCTAACTGAAGTCCCAGAACAGTCTATCAGCTGGTCATATTTTAATCTTTTGTGATCATTTGTAGTTATTTCCAACATAGTTTCTTTCTCATTACAAACTCAGAATTGGAAGATGCACCTACAATTATTAAGTTGTATAAAGCAGTCATCTCATGTTGGAAGAAATCTAAGTGCATTCAAAGAGTATTCTCTCAATGACCAGGAAATACACTTGACCACTGATGATACCATTGGTATCCTAGATTTTTTGGTTCTTCCTAGCTTTCCTTTGGAACCAAAAGCATGTTCCCTGGGGCAGCGTGAGTTATCATAATTCCTGTCTTGCAGGCTGACACGAAATGGATTTCCGTTGTAAGAGCAAAAGTTGCCTCTTGCCCCTTCTCCTTGAACACCCCTTATTTTGGGCCTTGCCTGAGGAGAGAGGTTTGCTTTGATTCAAAACAGACTTGGTGTGATGGAGTCTTTCCAGTTGGAAAGATTCTAAGATGATCAGATCTGTTTCATATTAGTCTAGAATAAGAATTCTTTATGGAATGGCTATACCAAACATACTGAGAGGGCTCACAGAACTAATACCTAGTATTCAGGTCCACCCAGAGTAGACCCATCCTCCTTTTGTGATCTAGAGATGACCTAGAGCTAGGTTCAACTTTCATTGCTCTTTCGGAAAGTGCTTCTTCCCAGATCCTTTGTGATCTGAATTCTTAGTGGATAGCCAACTGAAGCGAGCTAGGCAGGCACAGATAAACATCCCTGCTTTGCTCTTCCTAGCCTGTCATCTTGGACAAGTTACTCCTTTGAGCCTCAGGTTCTCTGATAGTGAAATGGAGGATAATAATGGCTATTTCTTGTGGTTATACCTGGAACATAGTAGGTACACAGTAAATGGTAGCTCCTTAATATCATTTCATCAGTAGCAGACAAAAGAGTTGAGGAAGGGGCTCAAGATTCTACAGATGAGCTCCAGAGGTGTCTGAGCCTTTTAGTCTTTGCTCATATAACTTAGAAATGATAGTTTTCATTTGAATTTTTTAATTTTAAATTAATTTTTTAATTGGAGTATAACTGATTTACAATGTTTGTGTTAGTTTCTAGCAAAAATTGTTTTTGATATTACCATTCTTTGTAAATGTGATGTTTGCTCATTTTGATTTTTACCTGGTCATCACAGCTC
>NW_011475885.1:348881-362998 GCF_000754665.1 Bison bison bison
GATTCCTTTTTTTTTTTTTTTAAGACTGTTTTAAATCCTAAGCCAAATCGGTTTCTAAACAACAGTGAAAAATTGCTATTACCATTTTTGCCATTTGTGATAGAGAAATGCCACTTGTTTTCTCTGAGCCTTTGGGGAGATAATTATACACTTGCTTATGGAAAAGATAGAATTAAAGCAGGCAGTTTCATATCTTAGGAAATCATGTTTTCTGTTGGCTCATCATCTGCTGTTAGTTCATGCTTCTGAAGAACAAACCTTAGAGTATTATCTTTAACAAAAGATGTAAGTATGACATGGGATTTTCACATTATGAGATTTTGGGGCCTGTTGGCCTGAGACTCAGCTCCCTGAGGCCTGTAACTTTTCATCTTTGTATTCCTTAGCACATAGCATCTTGTCAGGCTCAGGACTTCGTGTCAGATGAATACTGAAATTTGTCTTTTCATTAGTAAACTTGATTTTCATTCATGTGACTTATCTGCCTAAGCTCAGCTTCCTTGTATCTGTCGTATGTGGTTGAACACTGTTATAGCAGTGTCTTTTATGTAGACAAAATGAAGCTGTCTCAGTCAGTTTTATAATTTGAGTCGTGGATTATACTCACAGACAGGCTGAGGAACCAGTTGCAAAGTCGAAAAGAGGGCCATGTCTGCCACTTCTCTGTGCTCAATATATCATAATTTTCAAACATGGACTGCAACGCTGAGGCCTGCAGAGGCTTATTTGAAGTCGATTCGGTATCCATTTTTCTGAGTGCACAACTTTTTTCTGTCACTTTCAGAAATCCATTCAAAGAATACCAGTCCAATGGGTGTGATCTCTTCTGTTCCCAGAATGGCCAGTGACATTTTTCTTCACCTTCCTTGTTCTGCTGATAGACCATCTGGGGTTAAAAATACACAGTCATTGTGTATCAGGTTTCTTAACCTCTTTGCATCACTGTTGTATGCATTTCCTGACCTAATGACTGCGCTGTCCAAACCGGGGGCACTGACATCGTGACCACCAGATGTGGAAATCCTGCTCCGGGCTTGCCCGAGAACATCACTGAAATGACAGTGTGTCTATAAAATGATCACATGCTTGGAGAGTCCTGTTTTTGTTTTTCACTTTAGTAACTGAGGGTTACAGTTAGGGTGTTGCCAGTGTACTTTTTGGATCAGTCAGAAACTGGGTAGATGAGTTTTAGCATTTTAAAATACCACCTTTTCAATTGCAGAGGTCAAATTTTCAACTTGATGATCAGGTTTGTTTTGTGTAGTTTTTTCTCAGCTGTTTATATGTGGCAACACTTGGGCTGGATCCACCCCTCCACGCCCAAGAACCTGAAATTATCTATTCTCTGTACCCCCGAGTTTACTTTTAAAATAATCTGTGTATACCTGCTGTTTGTTTTTTTCTAAACCACATTGTAGTATGGAACCTTAAGTAGAAAGATGAGTTAAAAATACACAAAGCAAATTATTCACCAGGGCCACTCGTGCCCTTTGTGGTGTGTGGGGGTATTGTGAGCCTCGGCTAAGCAGCTTTTCAAGTTCAGCGAGCTCCCTTTATTAAAGCTTGCACTGTTGCCCTCTTCTGTTTTACAGCTGATTGGATTAATTGAATAAGATTAATAAATTATAGTATGGCAAACTCAGAATTACCTTGTTAATTAAGGGCAGGGATAGCATGGAAAGATGCCTTTCCTCCTGGGTGTGTCCTGCCGATGCCCCCAGGACACATCATGTGAAAGCAAGCTCACGTTTCTTTATCCCTTGTTTTGGTCTTACCATACATTTTCTTGCAGGTGACAGCCGGGGCTGGTCCCCGGCAGGAGGCTCGATCCCGCCTTTGCGTATGTCGAGCCTCCTTCCTCATGACCTTTGCCATGGGCGGAGTACCTCACTCTGGCCCCCAACAGGTGACAGCAAATAAACTGAATCTGAGGAATTAGAAAAGGGACACATTTGTCTAGGCTGTTTTGTAGATAACGGTTGCAGTCTTCACTTCAAGACTCTTTTCAGGAGTGTATGAAATTGGTTATTTGATGTGCCTTTTTACGCCTTCCCCTGCATAGAAACAGTACTATATTCAAGGGTAAGATTTTGTAGGAGCAGTCCCCCAAAGCTTGTTGGTTTTTTTTTTTTTTTAATTATTTATTATTTGGCTGCACTGGGTCTTCATTGAGGCATGCCGGCTCCTTAGTAGTGGCATGTAGGATCTATTTCCCTGACCAGGGATTGAACCCAGGCCCCCTCCATTGGGAACATGGAGTCCTAGCCACTGGACCATCAGGGAAGTCCCCCCCCAAAAACTTCTTTAATCCAGAATTTGAAGTTTAGTTTCAGTGACTACTATTTCATCTCTAGCATTTGTAACATTTTCTTCAAAATTGCATAATGTAAAGAAATGTGGGAATATGTGAACATTTTAGGTTCATAAATTTGAAAATCACCTCACAGTAATGTACTTACCCTAACATAACTGCTTTACTGTTTTACATGTTGCTTCCCATATGTACATATACATATATGTACAAATATTTTCATATTTACAGACATAATGCCTTTTATATTTTGCTGCTGCTGCTGCTAAGTCGCTTCAGTCGTGTCCAATTCTGTGCGACCCCATAGATGGCAGCCCACCAGGCTCTGCCATCCCTGGGATTCTCCAGGCGAGAACACTGGAGTGGGTTGCCATTTCCTTCTCCAATGCATGAAAGTGAAAAGTGAAAGTGAAGTCGCTCAGTCGGGTCCGACTCTTCGAAACCCCTGGGTCTTTGCTACTTTATCAAATTAGAACATAAATACTTTCCAAGTTTCTGTGTATTCTTGATAATGATCAAGGATTGCTTTTAATAGACTGAAAATACTCTTTCATGGTGAGAAAGAAGCAAAGCTTTCAGTGACTTCTCTAGCATTGGAAATAGGGGAGGAGCTGTCGGTGGGGAGGCAGGGCTGGGGGCGGCAAGTGGATGCCCTTTTCAAGGAAGTGTCTGTCTGTAGCTGCCTAAGAGAGAGTGTAACTCTTGGTCACTCACTTCTGGTGTTCTTCTGTGGGAAATAATGTTCTGCTCCAGACTCAAGGAGACTTCCAAATGAGTTGTTTGCATTTTATATACCTGTTGGTTGGGGCAACTGCCTGATGTGTGCTCAGTTACGTCAGACTCTTTGTAACCCTATGGACTTTAGACCACCAGGCTCCTCTGTCCATAGAATTGTCCAGCAAGAGTACTAGAGTGGGTTGCCATTTCCTTCTCCAGGGGATCTTTCCGACCCAGGGATGGAACCCACGTCTCCTCTGTCTCCTGCATTGGCAGGCGGATTCTCTTCCCCCTGAGTCACCTGGGAAGCCCACACTGCCTGATTATGGCTTGTTTGAAGAACATATTTGTAACTTTGCAACACTTGCCTGAGAAGGACAGGTGTTAACACACATTCTGTGATCCTTAACATACGTCTTCTCTAGGATTTGGAAAGAGCTGTCTATTTTGAACAAAATGGGTAGAAAGAAATTTCAGGTAAATAATTCTCCTATCCAAGATGGAGGACCAATTGGAGGCAACCATGGAGGTAGTTTTTTGCTGTAATGCCTGAGGCCTTAGTTATTGGCCATGGGGGTAGGGGACCTTGAGTGGGGTTTTCCACTTTGAAGTTGGTTTTATAAAACACGCTGATTCCCAGAAAGCTGGAAATCTACTCCCAATGCACCTTACGTAACTTCTGCACACATAGCCTAAAATCTCACCACTGGGGAGTCAGACTTTAAGGCAAAGAAAGTGGGTTTCTTTTAAAATACAGATAAACCTGAAAAGATCTGTCTGTTAAATAGATTTTTTTCGATCAATTTTAGAAAACTGTTTTATGTGGCGCTGGATGAATCTCCCAACCATTAAAGTATAGGATGGCTTTAAATATATACATATATTTGGCTGCACTGGATCTTAGTTGCGGCACATGGGATCTCTACTTGCAGCATGTGGGATCTAGTTCCCCCACCAGGGATCTAACCTGGCCCCCCCTGCATTGAGAGCATGGAGTCTTAGCCACCAGACCATCAGGGAAGCCTCTAGGATGGCTTTTTAAAAATGATCTCTTAAAAAAAAAAAAAAAATGATCTCTTGTCAGTAGTGTGTAGGTCTCCTCCCCACTGAACCCCTCCAAAACACAGGGCTTTGGAAGTAGAAAGAATGATTAAAAGTGAATTCACTATAACATATTTTTGTAACCCACTCATTTTATGCTTTGAATCTAGTTATTACTCATTCTTTGTGTATTTGAAGTTTAAAGTGGCAGTTAGCCAGGGGACAGGGGAGAAAATAAAATATGACATGCTGCATCATTGGTCCAGACCACATCCATAAGTTAGAGAAGGTCTTGGATTTACCAACCAGTTGCAACATTGTTTTCTGTTTTAAAAATCAAACCAAGAAAGTAGTAGGTGGCATAATCCTTTATCACCTTATAAAGTTACAAAAATGTCTCAAGTATTTAGAGGTGGCTGGCTATATATATACATGAGATGTTCATTATAGGCTGGTGGAAGTATTTCCTATATACATGAAAGTTATAGGGTGTTGTCAACTTTGAACTTTTGTATCATAGGGAAGTATGTTTACAGATCAGGCCGATATAATCATCTGAAAAAGGTTTTCACTTTTGATTAGGAGAACTATATTCTGTTTGTGCCATTTTTGTGGATTTTTGTCTCATCCTTTTGCTTGCATATACCCCATCTGTTTTTTAACCCTACTCATTAGCAATAGCTTATTATAATTATCCATCTGCCACCCTGACTGCAGAGAGCTGTTAGTGCTGCTTTATTTTACTCTTGTTTTGTGGCATCGATGTTGGTTTTGATCAAGAAAAGGCGTTTTTGCTAACTAGATTCAGAGCAGTGTGAGTTTGCAGCTATGTTTGTTTATTTTATAATCTCTGATCACTTTCCTTTTATCTAGAGAAAAGTCAGTGGGAAAAGAGGATGGGAGGGGTGAGGTGGGTACTGCAGGAGACAGTGTAAGACTTTAGATGATTCTTCTCTTCAGCCTCCAGTAATTTGGTATAGACCCTACCTATTCCGCATTAAAAGCTGATTTGTGTTAACTGAATGAAGAAATTTTTACATTTTGTACCAATATAAGCTGAAATCTTAAACAAGAGATTTGGAAATTTTCCTGGAAAATACTCAATAATAAAATTGTAGCTGGACTTCCCTAATAGCGCAGTGGGTAAGAATCCTCCTGCCAATCCAGGGGACACAGGTTCAATCCCTGGTCTGAGAAGATTCCACATGCCACAGAATAACTAAACCCATGTGCCAAAACTACTGAGCCTCCACTCTGGAGCCCACAAACCACAACTGTTGAGCCTGTGTGCTGCAACTACTGGAGCCTGTGAGCCCAGAGCCTTAGAGCCTGTGCTCCACAATAAGAGAAGCCTCTGTAATTAGAAACCCGCACCCCCTCTTGCTGCAACTATAGAAAAGCCCAGGCAGCAACAAAACCCAGTGCAGTCAAAAAAAAAGATTGTAGCTAAGGTTTATTTCAGCCCTAGTTACTGACTAGTATATTACATTGATAACAATCTTTTTTTTTTTTTTTTTGGTTTTCCTCTTTTAAGAACTCATTCTTTTCTCAAAAGGAAAATATACACTTTGTTTTTAGTTAGTTACACCATGTAATGTTGTTACTTAGTTTTTTTGTTTTTTTCTTTATAGCTTTCATTTACCTCCAAATGAATGGAAAATGTGATACATGTCAAAACTTGGAAAAATTTAAAGGATCAGTTTTGCTACATTTTTGGTGCAACATCATTGGAATGTAGTTGTAATTTTTTCCAGTGGTAATTCCAGTGATTTGGCAGTATGGTTTTCCCATAGCATTAATATGTAGAATCTGAGATTTTTTATCTTCATCTTTCGAATAACCACAGTATTCCCTTCACCGTTAAATGAAGCACACCTGACCCTGAGTTGTCAAAGTACAAAGAAATTCCTGGGTTGGGACTCTAGTGGATGCTGTTATAAAAGTACACCATCAGAAACAGTGGATAGAGCAGAGGAAATGCAACTGGTTTCATTGAGGAGCAGTTTGGTTTGGTTTTGGGGGTGATCATTAGTTAATAATGGGAAAAAAGAACTCTTAGAGGCATTCTAAACTTTTCTAACTACAAGGAATTCTGGTTCGTAGGTTTTATGAAAAGAGATTTTATTGAAGGGAAAACATCTGTTCATTGAAAGCCTTTAAAATCCACATTTTGACAACTTCAAGCACATTGCTATTTCCAGATTGAGTAACACTCAAAACACATTTCCTTTTGAAAGTGCACAATTTGCAAAAGAGACTTGTGCATTCTTTGGCCATTCTCAAATGGTGAGTTGAATGCTGGATGATCACTGCTGGCTCCTTAATCAGATTTAAACATGCTCAGTCCTTCCTAGGTGTTTCTGCATACTTTATATGAGTTGTTTTAGCTGTGTAATTACATCTTGTTTGCCAGTTGTTTTTTTTTCTTGATGTTTTGGCTGTTCTAGCATTAAAGAACTTTAATTTGTAATTCAGTTATATTAGAATACCAGAGATGGCGGAGCGTGGCGGGCTGCCGTCTATGGGGCTGCACAGAGTCGGACATGACTGAAGCAACTTAGCAGCAGCAGCAGCAGTTATCATTTGGTATTGTGGTGATTTATTATTTTGACTTTTCATTGCCCAAAGATATTTTAAAGGTTAATTGTATCTTTATATTTTAATCTATAAAGCCCTTTGAGATTCTCAAATACAGAGATTCCTTAAAACTATTCTTAAATGTTCTGTTTTTGTATCTGTCATGCATATATTTATGGCTTGAAGAAAAATAAGTAAATTCTTCCTAATAGCTAGAATTAGTTTACGAATTTGTCATCTTTTGTTGGTGTGATTAGATTTTATGGGTTCAGCTGTCTTATGAAGAATGCCAAGAATTGGATTTAATTCAGTAACAAGTAGGAAATTCCAAAACAGTATAAAGACGTGCAGTTTTTTCAGCAGGAAATGGTGGTAAGTGTCAGTGTTGATTTACACCATAAATGAGGTTTCATTTGCCACTTCCTATTCACCAAGTAGAAGAACCAAAGAAATCTGAAAACGTCTAGTCTGCCTTCTTTTTTAGTATATCATATGTTCTTTCCTCTAAGGGTAAATTATGTTCACAGACCTCTTGTTAGTCCACCTTAAAAAAAAAAAAAAAATCCCCCTTTTCCAGTGTTGGATTTAACAAAACTTACATCTTTTGCTGCCAGTGATCATTTCAAACTGTTGTCACAGTGTCTTCTAAATTTACTTTTAATGTGTTTTTCCTCTTGAACTTTAGATTTTCTAATTTTCAAATAAGAAAACAGATATTAAATTTGAATACAAATGAATAAGACAAAAAATAGTTCTAAATATATGCAGCAAAGTTGGCACTTGGTGGAAATATGGCTTTTATGAACTTACAGAATGTGCTTCTTAAAAAGAACAATACCTTGATCTTCTCTCTTTCAATCTAAGTAACATCCTTAACTTTATTTCTACCTTTAAACATTGTTTTTCTAAGTCCTTCCTTTATTTTGGAAAAAAAATATTTTAAAGCTTCAATCTATGACTCATATTTTTTCCTATTTCATTAATCTGTTTTTCTAATTAGAGCTTTAGCCAATTATCCTGAAATTAGCTGCTCTAAAATTTAATTATTCTCCATTTTATTATTCTCCATGTTTATTATTCTCCACAGAAAAAGCACAAGCAAATATGGTTGTCAAGGTTTCAAAACTGGCAGGATCTATCTATGCTGTATCTTTATCGTTAATAATAAAGCTCTTGAGTGAGGAAATGAATGTAACATTTCTTTAAAGTGAATTTGAATATTTGAGAAATTTTTTTTTTTTTCTGTTTCTGGGATATCTCTCTGAAATGTAAATAGACAAACCACATAACTCATATTCAGATCGCCTGGAATCACAGATGTTTGTTGTTCCCAAATGTACTTTTGAAACAAAGTACATTTTTTCTAATTATAAAAGTTCAGTGTTAAACTTCTGCTTCCTAAAGTCGGTCAAAGGGGATAGATGATCCATGTTTTTTCTCTCTCAGTGTGCACAGCACTGGGATAAACCCAGCATTGAAAGCTTGCATTGCTATCATTCACTGAAAGGCTAAATATCCCAGAAATCTGTTTGTTTTTTTTTCATGGCTCTCTTGACTTCAGCCAGATTGGACTTTTAGAAGAACATCAGTGGGAACCACATATCTAAAACCTCAGTTGAAGGAAGGTCCCTACTGTTTCTCAACTCCTGATTTTTCTTGGCGAGGCAACAGACTTGCCTAAGTGACCTGAGATAGAAGAGCTATGTGTGTTGGAAACTCCAGCAGCCACAGAGCAA
Organism: Bison bison bison; assembly: GCF_000754665.1. NCBI lineage: Eukaryota > Metazoa > Chordata > Mammalia > Artiodactyla > Bovidae > Bison > Bison bison. The sequence continues at coordinate 357,264 of NW_011475885.1, forward strand.
AAATGCATCCAGTCACAGCTTAGGCCGAAGGTCAAGACAGCGCCCTGGGCCCAGAGAGTGAGTTCTGAAGGCCAGGAAAAGTCCTTTGTACCGTTTCCCACACTCCAGCAAGGGTATCCTTTCACCCATTCACAAGCCCAGCAACTGCCCTGTTCTCTTGCAACAGAGAAGGTAACATTATTATATCTGTTGGCTGACTAATTTGACTTCAGTGTAAGAGAATTTTGTCAATCTGTCTTCTCTCCACCTTAAATCGTATCTAACTCGCAGAATGAAAGGAGGCCCAAGACTGCTCATTCCAAGCTTCCTTTCCCTCTGAGGCTGTTAACTGTGTACTTGAGCCAAGTTCAAAGCTTCCATCCCTTTCTTTTGCTGATCACACCCTCCCTCAGCTGCCTCCAAGTCCACCACTGGTTTCTGAGAACTGTCTGATTGATAAGCAGTGCCTTAGGCAAGTGCTGGGTCCATATCCCTAAGTAAAGCCTCACTGTGGCTTCTGCCAGCTTTTGCCCCTGTGGGTCACCCTGAACAATGAAAACATCTTAGGTACACTCCACCTTCTCCTTAGAGGTGCTGGGCAGACCCTCCCGCCCCCGCCCCTAACTCACCTCCCCTCTCCCAGGCAAAGCCTCTTCCCTGTCCCATTAGAGATGGAAAATCAGGGCTCCTTTGTTCTCTCCCACAGTGCACTCCCAACAGTGACCACTTGTATATTCCTCCCTTGTCCTTGGCCCAAATGGAAGCTCCTTCTCCTCCAGGCAGAGGAGGAAATGTTCTTGAACCCCCTATTTGAAGTCTGAGTGGGCAGCACACCTTATTTTTGGGGCTGCACTGGGTCTTTGCTGTGACACATGGGCTCTTTGTTGCACTGCGAGGGCTTCTCTAGTTGTGGCTCTGGGGCTTAGTTGCTCCGAGGCTTGTGGTATCTTAGTTCCCTGACCAGGAATTTAACCTGGGTCACCTGCATTGGAAGGTTCTTAACCAGGGACCACTAGGGAAGTCCCTCCCTCCTCACTTTCTGAACTTGATCCAGTCTTGCTGTCACTCCATAACTGGTCACCAAGGGCTTAGTCATCTGATGCGAAGAACTGACTCCTTAGAAAAGATCCTGATGCTGGGAAAGATTGACGACAGGAGGAGAAGGGGACAACAGAGGATGAGATGGTTGGATGGCATGGCCGACTCAATGCACATGAGTTTGTGCAAGCTCTGGGAGTTGGTGATGGACAGGGAAGCCTGGTGTGCTGCAGTCCATGGGGTTGCAGAGAGTCGGACATGACTGAGTGACTGAACTGAAAGGCTTAGTCTGTTGAACTGAGCACCAAGTCCCTCTTTGTATAGAACACGTTGGGGAAGGGGTGGTGTCAGCCTTTCCCGGGATTAAATCTTCTCAGGTGCCTTTCATCTATAAAATTTGGTTTGATTTTTCTCTTTCCATGAATGAATATATGCCTCCCTATGTCATTACCCCAGTAACTAATCGTTTCTTATAAAAAATATGAACAATTTTAGGCATACAAAAGTATACCTAATATAAAACAGCTCCCCATCCATGTACCACTTACGTTTAGAAATTTTGAACTGAAGTAGAGCTGAAGTCCCCGGGAACCCCTCCCTAGTCTTCTGCTTCTCTCCAGAGAGAACAAACAGCTATCCGGATTCTGTCGATAATCCTTCTTATGCATTTTTAAAATACTTTAATTACACATGGATAGATGTATTGATATAACTGGTACCTTCTGTTGTTTTGGATATTACTGAAATTTTACAGAAGTGGTTGGATTGTGTGTGCGTGTTTGTGGTTGCTCTGTTCACTTGACTTTGTTTTGAGCTTCACTCATGTGGCTCTTGTTCACTGTTCCCTAGTATTTCCTTGTGTTCCAGGGTGTTCTTGGCCTTGTATACTAGGGCATTTCCATTGTTGCTAGTACTTTGCTATGATCCTTAGAGAGGAGGCCTCTTCAGGGAGACATGAAATTCTTGTACACACCTGTTTACGAAGTCCTGATCTTTATTTATTTATTTGTTTAAGTCCTGATCTTTAAATGTCAGAATTTGATTTTAACCCCGTTCTGAATTGGCTCTTGTGAACTGCCAATGAGTTGCTGCATCTCCTGGGCTGCAGGTTTCCTCGGCACAGAGTGAGGACTGGACTAAACCACCACAAGCTACTTCCCAGGCTTAGGATTCTCTGATTCCTTTCCTTCTTCCCTCCAGGCCTGCTTGTGTTGCATCATATGTATCAGCGATGAGCAACTATTTATCATGAGAATCAGTTCAGAAGAAATGAAAACCTATTAGTGTGAGTGTGTATGCATGTATTTAAATTCAGAATAAAAAATGCTTTTGAGTCCCTTCTAAAGTTTTCTTACAGTGTTTCTTACAATTTAGATTTCCTGTTTTATTGACTAGATGAATATTAATGAGAAAACTGGCAATTCTTTAAAGTCATCAAAAAATTAATGTCAGGGCATGTTCAAGCAAGGATGGAGTCTTCTCTTGAGCATTGATGTTGGTTGTGCTGCCGGCCGGGTAGGCTGCGTGCAGGCTGGTGGCTCATGGATTGCTCATGAGGTGGGATGACTCAGGACTGTCATTTTGAACATGATTTATTATATGCTGCCAAAAAATGATGCTTTCTAAAAGGCTATTGAAATACAGAGGGCTTTTTGACCCTAAATGTAATCTCTCCAGAAGCCATGTTTTTTGAGATTGTGTAGTTCCTTTAAAGGGAAAAAAAAAAGTTGCTCTCTTACTGCCAAGATGAGTTTTGGTTCTTGCTGCTGGCAGTAATGACCACTTCCTCCTCTGCAGTCTGTACTCCTCTGGGGCCAGAGCATAAGCCAGGTCTTTGGAGCTGTGGACTCGGGGACTCTCCTAGTAGTGAAGATCATGGTTTAGCCCAGAGAGGTTGTGGCAGCTACTTGGGCTGCTCGTTGTCCTTATTTTCCTTCATGTTTTCTTTCTTATTCGTGGCTGAACAGTAGGAGAAATTATCTTCAGAGGAGTACTATAGTTATCATGAAATTTAATAGCATTCGCACCAGGGTAGTAGTGATAGCTGTTAAGATTTATCTGTTTCATGTAGCTATGAATATTAAATTTTATTAAATAAACTTGCATTATTCTAACAGATACTAGGACTGATTCAACAGCTTTCCCTTCTCTCCTATTTTTAGCAGCCCTGGAGATCAGGGGCAGTGACCCAGCTCCAGGGATGGGCCTGGATTCATCTAAATTTAGGGCTGGGCTTAGATTAATCCAATCTTGGTAACTGCCCATGGCAGTAATTAGTTCAGGAGCTTAGCCTTGAAGCTCAGGCCCCCAGAACAGGCCATCCCCATGGTTATAAATCCAGAAATGAGCCATGAAAGAAAGGTCGCTGGAGGCTGTGGGGAAACATTTCTCACTTTTAAGAGAGAGGCACAGGAAGATCACCTCTTTTCTTTCCAGTTTTGCTGTTGTAGTCAGGAACTGCTGTCGGTCAAAGGATGAAATTGCTTCTCCCAAGAGGACAGAGCCAGAGGAGGTGCAGAGAAATGAACCGGAACTACTGGACTGAGCCGTCTCTGAACCCCCACTCGCCACTGGGCTTATCATATGAGTCAACAAATTACCTGAAGCTAGTTTGACTTGGGGTTTCTGTTATTTGCAACAGAAAGCATCCTCATTGATATAATTATATTATTATTCTTATGACTGGCTATTCTTTTAATCCTGGAGTAGCCTCAGGAAGTTGCCTTTCCTTTAAAGCAACTGTTAATACACTATATATTCTACTGATACTGTCAAAGCTAATGGTAATGTAGAGATCTTCATTTTCTTAGTGTCATAATTTCTCAGCATCCATATTATTGTCACTAGAGTGTGCTAACAAAACTTTAAACTTCTGAGATTTTCTTAGCTCTCTCCACACTTAGAACCTTTACTTAATTATGTGTGTATGTGCGCTACGTCGCTTCAGTCACGTCTGACTCTTTGTGACCCTATGGACTGTAGCCCACCAGGCTCCTCTGTCCATGGGATTCTCCAGGCAGGAGTACCAGAGTGGGTTTCCATGCCCTCCTCCAGGGGATCTTCCTGACCCAGGGATCGAACCTGTGTCTCTTAATGTCTCCTGCATTGACAGGCAGATTCTTTACCACTAATGCCCCTTGGGAAGTCCTACCTAATTATGTAGAGGTGTTTAACTTTTCACTTAGCATCTGTGGTCTACATGTTTCTGTGTGCATCCTGGTTGGCAAAGAGAGGGTGGAGCCCTTACTTGATGTGAGAACAATTCCAAGTAGTTTATTAAACCCAGTAACACAGTACTGAGCTGCTGTGTAAAGGCCAGGCCTGGAGGTAGGGATGAACATGGGCTGAGTGGAGACCAGAGGAGGGAAGGAGGGACAGGACCACCGGGTAGAGTGGCATCTACAGAGAAGGCTGCCAAGTGCGGTGGCCATGCACCTGCCGAGGGGAGGAGGTGCGGGGCCCAGTGAGAGGAACAGAGGTTGAAGTTGGAGAGAGGCTGCGAGGGTGGCGGTGCTTCCGGTGGGAAAGGCTGGATTGCCAGGCCCAGGAAGTTGGGTCCATGGCTTCTTGAATGGGGAGGTGACATTTCCACAGGGCTTGTTGAAAGCTTTTCTCTCAGTGGCATGCAGGGGAATTAGACCAGGGAGAGATGTTGTCATGGTGCCCTGGGAAGCTATTACCATAATCCATGAAGGAGGTGACAAGAGCTGCCAGATAATAGCATCTGAGTGTGGAATATCTTACATCTGTGTGAAATTTCAGAGTTCCTACAGCATTATCAAATACATTATCTAGTTTCTCTAATGAGATCCTCTCTGCCGTTTTTTATGGATGGGAACCTAGAGGTTCAGAGCAGGTAAGCAACCTCCTAAAAGTTGTTGATGACAGAACCCAACCTACAATCTAGGCCTTTTGACTTCAGGGCCAGTACTTTTCAATTGTAATACACACCGATATTTCCCATTTCTATGAAGTTCAAATTATGATAATTTGATTGTGCTCTAAAACAGAGGTCCCCAACCTCCAAGATGTAATGCCTGATCTGAGGAATAAAGAGCATGATAAATGTAATGCACTTGAATCATCTCGAAACCATCCCCCACCCGCCTGCCCCCATTCTGTGGAAAAACTGTCTTCCATGAAACTGATCCCTGGTGCCAAAAAGACTGGGGACCACTACTCTGCACTGTTTGTCTGTCAACTGGCTCCTGACAGCAGCATCAGCCAAAGCTAAATACCAGTTCACAACTCTTATAAAACATGAAAACTTATGAAAAGTAAACAGTTGGTTAAGTATCACAGACAATAGTAGAACCTCCTCAAATAACAGAAAGGTAATCCTTCTAACAAATACAGGAAACAAAAGCCTAGGTCAGTAGAACGCTTTCTCAATGTTTCACATAAATGGAGAATAACTGAGATTTAAGGGAGCCTCAGAATGGTTTTGTTAAATGAAGGCAAAAAAGTTGCCCATGACTTCCAACTACAGGTAACAACAGCCTTGAAAGCAAAGGAGTTACATCTTAATAAAATAGAATAAAGGAAAGTATTCACTTGGTAGGCATTTTGATAGACATCGTCCTTTTAAAATGTGAACAAACTATTTAAGATGGAATGTTGGATGACTTTAGTCTTCCAGTTAAGTAGGTTGTTTTCCGGAGTTACAGTAGGTATTTTGAAAGTCAAGAATTTTTCTTCTTTTTTTTTTTTTTACTGTA
>NW_011475885.1:363098-398642 GCF_000754665.1 Bison bison bison
TTACTGTGATTAGAAAAAACAACACATAAAGTATAAGTTAACCATCTTAACCCTTTTTTCAGTGAGCAGTTCAGCAGTATTGTCTATTTACATTGTTGTGAAACAGATCTTTTTCATCTTGCAAATCTGAAACTTAATGCCAATGAAACAACTCTCCTTTTTCCCCCCTGCTCCCTTCAGCCTTTTATAACCACCATTCTATTTTTTGTTTCTATAAATTTGAAAAATTATGAATTTAAAAAAAATGTTAGTATCAAGAAACATTTATTGATTGCCTACCAGGTGCTGGGCATTGTTCTTGATGCTAGGGCCAAAAAGAGATGCAGGCTAGAGAGAATCCCTAGAGGGTCTTTGTTACACTGGATTTGGAGAGATATAAAAAGATAAATCACAAAAATCAGTGTGTGTTAAGTCTTAAATGAATGATAATCACAGTGAATTCTGTGTGATGCTAACAAGAACGTGCTGTGTTGCTCAGTTTTACTTGAGTGACTGCAGACCCTGCAGTACCGAGGTAACTTAGAGGAGGGAATGTGGGTCAGATAACCTGGGGATGTTGGGTATGAGAGTGTATTTGTTAATATAACCTGGTTATTAGTGAGGGGACAGAATGAGAAGCTGTTCTGCTAGATTAACTTGGGTGTGATTGCCACCTATTTCAAGATTCACAAGCATACCTAGAAAGGTTCCCTGGGGGAAAGTGGCCACATAGAGAAGAATGGGCAAATCCACTTGGTTTATGCCTTTGCCTTATGTGAAGCTAGAGCTGGCAAGCAGCCTTTTTGGGTGTTCTCAGTGCTAATATGCAGAAATAATGTAGTAATGTAGCCCTTGAAGACTTTTCTACCTCTAAATAGCTGCATTTGATGTTTAAGTCACTTTAGAGCAGCAGTCCCCAACCTTTTCAGTATAAGGACCAATTCTGTGGGAGAATTTTTCCACAGACCAGGGGTGGGGGAGATAGTTTCTGGATGATTCACATGCATTTACATTTATTGTGCACTGTAATCTAATGCTGCCACTGATCTGACAGTAGGTACTGGTCTATGGCCTGGAGGTTGGGGACCCTTGCTTTCAGAGAATGCATAGTTGACATATTTTCTTGAAATGTCTTGGAAACCTCTTTAAGGGGTTCTATAGAGAATGTAAGGGCTTCCCTGGTAGCTCACCTGGGAAAGAATCTGCCTGTAATGCAGGAGACCTCGGTTCGATTCCTGGGTTGGGAAGATCCCCTGGAGAAGGGATGGGCTACCCACTCCAGTACTCATGGGCTTCCCTGGTGGCTCAGTCGGTAAAGAAACCTCCTGCAATGTGGGAGACCTGGGTTTGATTCCTGGGTTGGGAAGATCCCCTGGAGGAAGACATGGCAACCCACTCCAGTATTCTTGCCTGGAGAATACCCATGGACCGAGGAGCCTGGTGGGCTGCAGTCCATGGGGTTGAGGGTCAGAGGGGACTGAGCAACTAAGCACAGCACAGCACAGCATAGAGAATGTGAAGGAGTAGAAACATCTGAAACAAAAGCTGAGTGGCCAGATGATGAGGATTTAGTAAATTGCAACTGAGTTGTGTTCACTCATTGGTCCCTTCAGAAAGAGCAGCAGCCTGTTCTTGATAAATCATAGGGGATGCTGATATTTGTCAGGGACTTTGTGGTTCTTTGTATTTGAAATTGCTGAGTAGATTTTGAGCTACTGTAGTGAGGGGATAGGGATTCCCTGATAGTTCAGTTGGTAAAGAATCTGCCTGCAGTACAGGAGACCCCAGTTCAATCCCTAGGGAAATCTGCTGGAGAAGGAAGGGATAGGCTACCCACTCCAGTATTCTTGGGCTTCCCTTGTGACTCAGCTGGTAAAGAATCCACCTGCAATGTGGGAGACCTGGGTTTGATCACTGGGTTGGGAAGATCCCCTGGAGAAGGGAAAGGCTACCCACTCTGGTATTCTGGCCTGGGGGATTCCATGGACTGTATAGTCCATGGGGTCACAAAGAGTCGGACACAACTGAGCAACTTTCACTTTCAGTGGGGGGATAAATAGGTGAGGAAAGAGTTAAGTGTTTGAATGTTGGAATGGCAAATGACTGTCACAGTGCTACCTGTCAGGCCTGTTGATACCTTATTAACCTTGGCTTCCAGGTCAGAATCACCTGGGGAACATTTAAAATTACCAGTGTGGGGACTTCCCTAGTGGTCCAGTGGATAAGACTGCTCTCCCAATGCAGGGGGTCCAGGTTCGATTCCTGGTCAGGGAACTAGATCCCATGTTGCATACCACAACTAAGATCCAGCACAGCCAAAATAAATAAATATTAAAATAAAAATAAACATGGGTGTACCTGTGGCTGATTCTTGTTGATGTATGACAGAAAACCACAAAATTCTGTAAAGCAATTGTCCTTCAGTTAAAAAATTAAAAATAAAATAAAAAATAAAACTACTAGTGTGCAGATCCCACCCTTGAACAGTTAAGTCAGAATCTCAAAATTTGGGGAAAAGAGCAGATCTAACCATTATTTTTATTAAGTTCTTCAGGTAATTCTAAAGTGCGGCCAGGTCTAAAAGCCCCTTTCGCTATTTACATTTATTAACGTGTATGTAAAATACTTGCTAACTGTATAAAATAAATCTACAGACTTTCCTATTTCTGCCTTCAGATAGATGGTTTTTGTTTTGTTCATTCTTCTTTAGCCAGTTGCAGATTCTAAAGAAATAAATGGAAGGAGGTGGAAGAAAACAGAAAGAGGTCTCATGGCCTTCTTTGAGAAGGGGCATGAGGGGTGGGTAGGAAGCTTTGTTTATTGCATTTCAGGAAGTAGAAAATATGGCATGGTCTCAATCTATCTTAAATTACGTAACTTTGAGGGATGTGATCCATTTGTGTCAAAATAAAGAGGCATATAATACTTTGCATTTAACATGTGTGGGAATTCTTTGCAGAGTAATTAGCATTCCTTTCTTTAGCCTGTATTCAGGGGACACATACCGTTCACACCCTCTCTGTGTTCACATTTTCCAGTGCGTTGGAGAGCTTTTTTTCAATAGAAATCTTTGTCCTTTTCCCAATAAGACTTGAATTATATTTGAAGACATTGAGCATGTCTTTCTTTCTTTTTCTGGCAGGCATTGATTTTAAAATCAGAACGATAGAACTAGATGGAAAGAAAATTAAGCTTCAGATATGGTAAGTAAAAAAAAAAACATATATATATATAGCATTTCTACTTTAGTCAGGTACTAAAGCAGGAATGAGAAGGTGAATTGTGGTAAATTAGAGGTATCCTTGGGTAGCTAAAACATCTTTTCTTTATCAGAACCAAGGGGGAATGGGTAAGTATTCGAAAATGTCCAACGCTCACTGCCAGGAGAGATCTGAGAACTCATTCTTCCAAAATGCTAATTTTAGAGGGGAGGAAACTAAATTCTAGAGTATGTCAGTTACTTTTTCCCTGCGGTTGTTGTAGCTGTGAAATTAGATGGGGCAAAGGAGTCAAGTGGTAAGAATCCCAAACAAAGTGCCAATCTGGAGTCAGCCTATGTACTAAGAACTTGGAGCTCTTTGCTTCTCTTCTCAGGGCCTTCTTGTCCTCATTTGTAAATTGGTTTGTCAGACTGATGACATCTGAGTTCCCTTCCAGCTCTGATATTTCCTCATTTATTTGCCTATTTCTTCTCCTTCAGTTTAAAATGGGGAACCCTGCACTGGAGAATAAGGGAGGAAAAACTCAGGCCTCTGATCTCTATGTAATATACGAGGCAAAGGTCTCCTTATGATCAATCAACTCCAACTGGTTTAATTCCTGAAAAATCTGTCAAACTACAGTGAATAAATATGGTTCCTCCAGATTGCCTGGTTGAATATTTCTGGGTTGAACTCATACTCTTTGATTTTTTTTTGAACCTCCTATAAGCCGATCTAAGTTCTTTCAGTGTGAGGCCTTCCATGGAGCCACATAGGTTTGCAGCCTTAAGGAAGGGTTTTGATGGTGTTTACTGACCTGATATATGACGACGACAGCAGGAAACAAAGCTTAGACGTTGAGAACATCATAGACTCAGAAGGAAGCAGGCCAAAATAGTCAAGTAATACGTATACGCCAGCTTTTTCCTTGGGCTGTTTTTCTTCTTTGAATTTCAGAACCAGGATAGAACTAGAACATTATATTGAAATCCACCACTTTTCTTTTACAGGAAACTGGGACATAGAGTGGTTAAGTCCATCTGAGGGCGTGTGTCTGGGTTAGTGATAGAACTGGGACAACTACCCCAGTACCCCAGAACCTTGCGTCAGCTTCATGTATTAACCCCAGATAGAGGTTCCCAGTATATTTCATTGCAAGACATTTTGAAGGTTACCACATGCTGCTCTTTTCATCTGTTGCTATTTAATAAGAAGTCAAATATTTTAAAGGTTAAAAAAATTATTTTAAGGGAAAAGCAAAGAGAATGTCTGACTCTGTGCAGTACAGCAGGGTTCCCCAACCCCCAGGCCAGGGACCACTACCATGCCTAGTTAGGAACCAGGCCACACAGCAGGTGGCGAGGGTCGGGCAAGAGAGTGAAGCTTCATCTGTATTCACAGCCACTCCCCATCGCTCACATTACTGCCTGAGCTCTGCCTTCTGTCAGATCAGTGGCAGCATTAGATTCTCATAGGAATGCAAACTTATGTGAGGCACAAACCTTGTGAACTGCACATGCAAGGATCTAGGTTGTGGCACTCCTAATGAGACTCTAATGCCTGATGGTCTGATTCAACATTATGGCAGGTCGTCTAATTATTTTGTTATGTATCACAATGCAATAATAATAGAAATAAAGTGCACAAGAAATACAGTGTGCTCGAGTCATCCTGAAACTGTTCTCCCTGAACCAGTCCGTGGAAAAACTGTCTTCCATGAAACTGGTCCCTGGTGCCAAAAAGGCTGGGAACCACTGCTGTATAGTCTTGATCAGAACAATAAGGAACATTTCTAGGAGCCTGTGGGTGATCAGCTAATTAGAGCTCCATGGCACTATTTATCAGCACTCTTGGCAGCAAAATAGTCTACATTCAGTCTTCATGACCTGCATTCAGGATGGTAGGGTTTCTTCTCCATCCTCACTGCAAAGCTGGTTCTAAATCAGGTAGCATATTAGAATCAAAATATACTTAGTCTGCTCAAAGGTGCTTTGCTTCTGTTTTCTCCATTTGTTTGCTGGGTACCAAGTAAGTGCCTGTGGTACCTAATCCTGATCAAGGAGAAGATAGCAAGATAAGATAATGGTGGTGTGAGACCCGGCCCTGCACCAAACAGCCAAGGCCTTGGATACTTGATTCTCACTCAAGTGTATGAGCTGTTTGGGCTTCCCGGGTGGCACTAGTGGTAAAGAACCCACCTGCCAGTGCAGGAGACCTAAGAGACACAGGTTTGATCCCTGAGTTGGGAAGATCCCCTGGAGGGGGGCATGGCAATCCACTCCACTATTCTTGCCTAGAGAATCCCATGGACAGAGGAGCCTGGCGTGCTATAGTCCATGGGGTCACAAAGTGCTGGACACGACTGAATCGACTCAGCACTCAGATGAGCTGTTTAGTGGCAGAGCTGGGCCCACAGCCCACCTGAGCCTGTCTCCTCTTCTGGAGAACATGGATGATGGCAAAACTACCGCATTGGGCTGTGGTGGGCATCATTTGCACACCATCTGAAAGTATTTTGTAAGGTATACATAAATGGTAAGGTATTTATTAACATTTTAAATTACCGTATTTTCCTTGGGCCTTCATCTCACTTAAATTTGGTATGCACATATTAGAGTTTCAGTGTATTTCCACAAATGCATCCTTTTTAGAAGCAATCAAATTAAACAATTTAGTTTTGTCTTAGTAACACAGGGAATGAAATTAGTTCTGGCAGGAAGTGGAAAATTTAGGAATATTGATTTTTCCCAGATACCAAGGAAATTTGACTTCCTTTATAAGAATTGCTTTGGTAAATGTAATTTGAAATGCCAACATTTTTCAGAATGTATTTTAATGGTATGTCATTAGCCAAAAAAGTAAGAATAAATGCAAGTTTATATAACTTGGAGGTGTTGTTCATATTTTGAATTCTTGGTCAACAATTGCATGTTGAACTCCAGGGTCTCATTTAATCACGGGCTCTAGAGCTGAAAAAGTTCTTGAGGAGATCCATTTTAGCATGCTCTACTGAGCAGAATTTGCACAGTAGTAAGTCCAGCCTGACTGCTTGCTTTGTATAGAAATCAGACTTTCCATCAAAAGAGCAAAATGCCCTAATGATTAGGCATTTATAGAAAGGAATTGAACTGCCTCTAGGAGTCCAAGAATTTACAACTATTCTCTATTCTCTTTCTCTTCTGGTTGACGAACACAGTGTGCCTGTTCGGGCTGTGCGTTTTCTTGTCGCTGCTTTTGTTATCAGAGTCCAAGTTTTTCACCCAAGTCATTGTGAGCTCCTGACAGGCGCCCGTGGCCACGGCCGCCCCCAGTTCACAGACGCACAACAGGCTGTCTTTGTGTCTTGCCCCCTTTTCCCTGAAACCACTGCACTTGTGAGCAGACCGCAATTACATCTTCCTGCAGCTCAGAGTCTCTCGTCAGCGATGTTGTTGATGATTTTTCTAACTACCCTTTCCTTTGTTTCAAATCTTAGGGACACAGCGGGTCAGGAAAGATTTCGAACCATCACGACAGCCTACTATAGAGGAGCCATGGTGAGTGTGTTTTAGGGTTTTGTGGAAGTAAAACATGTATATTCATTCGTCAGGTTTGTAGGATTCAAGCTGGAGTCTCATACATTGAAGAAAATAGATTTTCTGATGTGAAAACAAGGCATTTAAAGGGTGTTTTTATACTGCGTTTAGTAGCTGTGTCCTCAACCATTGGTCTTCATAATATTACTCATGTATTTGGAGATGGGTTAGAACTCCACACATTCTGAGTGATCATATATTTTTGTGCTTTGTCCTTTTATTAATGCCTTTGCCAAATCTGAACAAACCACAAGCTCTGTGACCAAGTATTCATTTCTTGCACCTTCTCCCCCATTCAGCCCTGCCACCACCATGCTTTGTCTCTTACCAGATCTACAACATCCACTCCTGTTGGCTCCTCTTTCTGGAGTCTCCTGCACCAGTCTTCTGCCAGCGGGCCAGGAACTAGCCGAAAGATGTGTGACTGTCTGAGGCTTAGCATCTGGTGAATCTTTGACTACCAAGTCCTTCCTTGCTACATACTTGCCTTATCCTTGTTATCATAACTTCGTCACTTGGCTATTTTCCATCCTAAGATGCTTCATCTACACAACCCATTCTATTGTTGGCTCATGGTGGATTCTTTGTGGTGCTGCGAGTACAATGGTGAATAAGGCAGTGTAGAAACTGAGCTCTACTGAACCAAACCTAGAACGCCAGACCCAGAGCAGGGCTTTATCTCTGGCTTTTAGGCCTAAGTCACGTATAACTTTGGAGAAGGACATGGCAACCCACTCCAGTGTTCTTGCCTGGAGAATCCCAGGGACGGGGGAGCCTGGTGGGCTGCCGTCTATGGGGTCGCACAGAGTCGGACACGACTGAAGCGACTTAGCAGCAGCAGCAGCAGCAGCACGTATAACTTAGAGCTTTAAATTATGATGAAATCCCGTATGCTCGGAGAGGAGACTGCACAGTCGAGATCAGGTAGACCAACCTGGTAGACTCTGGGGTGCCAGCTGCCGTCATACCTAGCTTGTTGTGTAAAAGACTTGGTGCTGAGAGTGTCTGGAGGTGCTGGAGCTGTAGGGGTGATGGCTGTCCCTTTGCTGCAGGCAGTTGTGATCTGAACCCACAGGTCCCTCTGTTGTCATGCTGCTCCCGCCGCCTCCTTCACTGCCACTTACCCTCCATTATTTGAGTGCCAGTAATACCCCCCACAGAGGTTGGGAATTCCTTTTGGGAATTCCGTTTTAAAGCTCTCCTGCCTGGGAACTATATACAACTAAGCATTACATATATATATGTTCTCCATCCTATAATACTTTAAGGTTTTAAAAGTCATTATTTTAAGAAGGGCGGTTGTCAACTACTCTCTATTTTGCTTAGATTAGAATCCAAGGGAAGGGACTTACCTTGTGTGAAGAAGTTTGTTTGTTGTTTATTTTCCCCCAGAAAGGATTTTTAAGGGTAAATAAGAACATCTTAACAGGGATGATTTAGAATAGTTCATAGGTAATTTTGATTAGAGGCATCTTTTAAACACAGTTTTTTATTTTGGGGGAGTAATGTATCGATACTACTTACAAGCTTGTTTTCACTAGACAGTGGGCAAGAACACTTAGAGTGTGAAGCAAATGTTTGCCTTGGATGTGTAGCTCTAGCTTATGGTACAAAGCAAGAGGTCGTTGAAATATGTTCTTTGAGATTTGAAGATGGTCTGTCTTTTTCATTTATCTACTGCCTAGCCATTTTCACATTATTGCAAGTAATTAGATATCATTGCTATTCTAAAATATATCATCCTTTCCATTTTGACGGTAGGGATTTTTTGTCTCTCTTGCTTTGCTATGATGCCAGGGCCTTATACATAGTAGATGTTCAATAAATACTTGCCAAAGGAGTGAATCAGTGAAAAATTTCAGACCTAGAAACAGTCTTAGACACATCCTCAGGAAACCCTGCTCTACTCGAGTCTTGGATCCTGCATGTCATCCATTTCAGTGGGATGTGGGGTCATCATGTTCTCATTTCCACAGTTGGTGGTTCTGGCAGGTTTAGTTGGGTTGGCTCAGGTGCACAGCACAGTGGCAAGCACACTGCTGTCTGCCACCGTGACGGAGTCCTTGGACCTGCTTCATACTGTTCAGCAACACGTGTAGGCAGAGCAGTAACCCTGATGGACAGTCAGGCTCTGAGGAGAAGAGGGACCATATTCAACATTTCTCAGTACTGTCTGGCTGTTGTTGTTAAAGGTCTGTATACTAAATATATAAAAATTTTAACTGGTGTACCTGAATTTGTATTTCCAACTGATTCATAGTATCAATTAGCCTAAAAACATAGGAAGTAGTCAAAGGGTTTTTGCTACTGAAACCAGATATAAATTAGTAATAGCTGCCAATCATTGAGTCCAAGCTGTGTCCTAGGTTCTAGGTAAGTTAGTTCAGTTCAGTTGAGTCTCTCAGTCGTGTCTGACTATTTGTGACCCCATGGACTGCAGCACACCAGACTTCCCTGTCTATCACCAGCTCCTGGAGCTTACTCAAACTGATGTCCATCGAGTCAGTGATGCCATCCAACTGTCTCATCCTCTGTCGTCCCCTTCTCCTCCCACCTTCAACCTTTCCCAGATCAGGGTCTTCTCCAATGAGTCAGTTCTTTGCATCAGGTGGCCTAACTATTGGAGTTTCAGCTTTAGCATTGGTCCTATTCAAGTGAAT
Source organism: Bison bison bison (assembly GCF_000754665.1). NCBI lineage: Eukaryota > Metazoa > Chordata > Mammalia > Artiodactyla > Bovidae > Bison > Bison bison. The sequence goes on from NW_011475885.1 coordinate 372,513, forward strand.
ATTCAAGACTGATTTTCTTTAGGATGGACTGCTTGGATCTCCTTGCAGTCCAAGGGACTCTCAGGAGTCTTCTCCAACACCACAGTTCAGAAGCATCAGTTCTTCAGGGCTCAGCTTTCTTTATAGTCCAACTTTCGCATCCATACACAGCTACTGAAAAAACCATAGCTTTGACTAGACGGACGTTTGTTGACAAAATAATGTCTCTGCTTCTTAATATGCTGTCTAGCTTGGTCATAGCTTTTCTTACAAGGAGCAAGCGTCTTTTAATTTCATGGCTGCAGTCACCATCTGTAGTGATTTTGGAGGCCCCAAAAATAGTCTGTCACTGTTTCCACTGTTTCACCATCTATTTGCCATGATGAGGCCAGATGCCATGATCTTAGTTTTCTGAACATTAAGCTTTAAGCCAACTTGTCTGTTATTCCATGTCCAGTTCTAACTGTTGCTTCTTGACCTGCATACAGATTTCTCAGGAGGCAGGTCAGGTGGTCCGTTATTCCCATCTCTTTAAGAATTGTCCACAGTTTGTTGTGATCCACACAGTTAGAGGCTTTGGTGTAGTCAATAGAGTAGAAGTAGATGTTTTTCTGGGACTCCCTTGCTTTTTCTATGATGCAACGGATGTTGGCAATTTGATCTCTGGTTCCTCTGCCTTTTCTAAATCCAGCTCGAACATCTGGAAGTTCATGGATATTCAAACCCCTTATGATTATATGGTGGAAGTGACAAATAGGTTCAAGAGATTAGATCTGATAGAGTGCCTGAAGAACTATGGACAGAGGTTCTTGACATTGTACAGAAGGCAGTGATCAAGACCATCTCCCAGGAAAAGAAATGCAAAAAGGCAAAATGGTTGTCTAAGGAGGCCTTACAAATAGCTTAGAGAAGAAGAGAAGCTAAAAGCAAGGAAAAAAGGAAAGATATATCCATTTGAATGCAGAGTTCCAAAGAATAGCAAGGAGAAATAAGAAAGCCTTCTTCAGCTATCAGTGCAAAGAAATAGAGGAGAACAATAGAATGGGAAAGACCAGAGATCTCTTTAAGAAAATTAGAAATACCAAGGGAACACTTCATGCAAAGAGGGGCTCAACAAAGGATAGAAATGGTACGGACCTAACAAAAGTAGAAGATATTAAAAAGAGGTGGCAAGAATACTCAGAAAAACTAAACAAAAAAGATCTTCATGACCCAGATAACCACAATGGTGTGGTCACTCACCTAGAGCCAGACATCCTGGAATATGAAGTCAAGTCAAGAATAGGAAGCATCACTACGAGCAAAGCTAGTGGAAGTGATGGAATTCCAGTTGAGCTATTTCAAATCCTAAAAGATGATGCTGTGAAAGTGCTGCACTCAATATGCCAGCAAATTTGAAAAACTCATCAGTGGCCACAGGCTGGAAAAGGTCAGTTTTCATTCCAATCCCAAAAAAAGGCAATGCCAAAGAATGTTCAAACTACCGCACAATTATACTCATCTCACATGCTAGCAAAGCAGCGCTCAAAATTCTCCAAGCCAGGCTTCAACAGTACGTGAACCATGAACTTCCAGGTTCTAAGTAAAGTACTTTACAAATAATTTGTCAGTTGATCCTCAAAAATCCAATCTGGGGACTTCTGGTGGTCCAGTGGTTAAGAATCTGCCTTACAATGCAAGCAACATGGGTTCAACCCCTGGTTGGGGAACTAAGCTCTCACATACCACAGAGCAACTGAACCTACGTGCGGTAACTATTGTGTCTGTGCGTATGCCCCAGAGCCCAGATGCCACAACTGGAGAAGTGTGCATATCACGACGAAAGGTCCTGCATGCCATAATTAAGACCTGATGCAGCCAAATAAATAAAAATAAATAACACATATCTTTAAAGTAAATAAATAAATATTGTGTTTTTGTTTCTTTTTTTAAAAAGGGCCAGTGTGGAAAATATTCTGTCCTCACTTCCCAAATGAGTAAATGCAGACTGAGAGGGACAAAGTAATCTCTCCAGCATCTCCCAGGTAGCATGTGGTGAAGCCCAGCCTGAGCGTCTCTGACTCCAGACTCTGTGCCCTTAACCACTACACTGGGTTTACTTCCTGTGCTAACTGCTCCAGGTACTACTTCACAGACAGAAAGCAGTGAAGATCCAGGTTGACTATAGCCCAAGAGGTAGTAGAGCTCTGGAAGTATTTTGATTAATTTTAATTGTAGGCAGCCAAGCTGTTTGAATCAGGAATTATTCAGGTTGCATTTTTTTGAGGCATTTAAAAATTGTTGTAAAATATATGTAATATAAAATTTAGCATTTAAGTGTATGAAGTGAAGTGAAGTCTCTCAGTCATGTCGGACTCTTTGCGACCCCACGGACTGTAGCCTACCAAGCTCCTCTGTCCACGGGATTTTCCAGGCAATAGTACTGGAATAGATTGCCATTTCCTTCTCCAGGGGATCTTCCCGACCCAGGGATCGAACCTGGGTCTCCCACATTGTAGACAGACGCTTTACCATCTGAGCCAAAGTGTATAGTTCTCCACTTTGATTTTTTTAAATTAAATTTGCTTATTGTAAAATCTTCTTTACAGTGTAGTCAAAGTTAAACATTTCCTTTTGAGGCTAGGAGGAGGGAGGGTAAAGAAAAATGTTGTTTGCCATTTAAATTTAAAGAATATTTATTTTTCTGCTTGTGAAAAGCTTACATGTAATGTTGTTGTTGTTCATTTGCTAAGTCATGTCCCACTCTGCATGGACTCCAGCACGCCAAGTTTCTCTGTCTTTCAGAATCTCCTGGAAAGTGAAAGTGAGGTCGTGTCCGACTCTTTGTGACCCTATGGACTGTAGCCCACCAGGCTCCTCCATCCATGGAATTTTCTAGGCAAGAATATTAGAGTGGGTTGCCATTTCCTTCTCCAGGGGATCTTCCCAGCCCAGGGATCGAACCCAGGTCTCCCACATTGCAGGCAGATGCTTTACCATCTGAGCCACCAGGGAATCCCTAGTATCTCCTGGAGTTTGCTCAAATCCGTGTCAATTGAGTTGGTGATGCTATCTAACCATCTCATCCTCTGCCTCTGTCTTCTCTGTTTGCCTTCAGTCTTTCCCAGCATCAGGGAGTTTTCCACTGAGTCGTCTCTTAGCATCAGGTGGCCAATGTACTGGAGTTTCAGCTTCAGCATCAGTCCTTCCAATGTATACTCAGGGTTGATTTCCTTTAGGATTGACTAATTTGATCTCCTTGCAGTCCAAGGGACTCCAAAGAGTCTTCTCCAACACCACAGTTTGAAAGCATCAATTCTTCGGTTCTTGGCTTTCTTTATGGTCCATCTCTCACATCCGTACATGACTGCTAGAAAAACCATAGCTCTGACTATACAGATGTTTGTTGGCAAAGTGATGTTTCTACTTTTTAATACGCTGTCTAGGTTTGTCATAGCCTTCCTTCCAAGGAGCAAGAGTGCTTTAATTTCATGGCTGCAGTCACTGTCCACAGTGATTTTGGAGCCCAAGAAAATAACATCTGTCACTGCTTCCACTTTTTCCCCTTCTATTTGCCATGAATTGATGGGACCAGATGCCATGATCTTAGTTTTTTGAATGTTGAGTTTTAAGCCAGCTCTTTTACTTTCCTGTTTCATCCTCATCAAGAGGCTCTTTAGTTCCTCTTCACTTTCTGCCACTAGAGTGGTATCATCTGTGTATTTGAAGTTGTTGATCCTTTTCTTGATTCCGTCTTGTGATTCATCCAGCCCGGCATTTCGCATAATGTATTCTATATATAAGTTAAGTAAACAGGGTGACAATATGCAGCCTTGTTTTAGTGCTTTCCGATTTTGAACCAGTATGTTGTTCCATGTAAGCTTCTAACTGTTGCTTCTTGACCCACTTACAGATTTCTCAGGAGACAGGTAAGGTGATCTCCCATCTCATTAAGAACTTTTTATGGTTCATTGTAATCCACACAGTCAAAGGCTTTAACATAGTCAGTGAAGCAGAAGTAGATGTTTTTCTGGAACTCCCTTGGTTTCTCTATGATCCAACGAATGTTGGCAGTTTGATCTCTGGTTCCTCTGCCTTTTCTAAACCCAGCTTGTGCATCTGAAAGTTCTTGGCTCATGTACTTCTGAAGCCTAGCTTGAAAGATTTTGAGCATAATCTTACTAGTGTGTGAAATGAGCGCAATTGTGTGGTCGTTTGAACATTCTTTGGCACTGCCCTTCTTTGGGATTGGAATGAAAACTGATATTTTCCAGTCTTGTGGCCACTGCTGAATTCGAAAGCTTTAAAAATCCCAAGAAACCATCTTAAAACCCCACGTGAGACATAGCTTCTGTTAACATTTTGCTATGTTTCCTGAATTCTTTCATCTACGTGTACATGTGTGTTGTATATGATTTATGTTTATTTATATTTATATTTTATTTTTATTTATAAAGTTGGAAACCAGACCCTGAAAGATTTTGCCTACTATTTAAGGAATTTTAATATAATTAAGAGTACAATGGAGAGATGCTAAAGGATTTTAAGCAATGAGGTGATAACCCTGGTGAAAGCAGGGAGACCTAAGTCACCCAGGTAAAGGCTAATTGATGAAAATGTGAATAAGGCCATGCATGTAGGGTATCAGATTGTGGAAATATTGAGAGTGTTGAGTCCATAGGACTTAGTGACTGACTGGTGGTAGAGGAAATTACTCCAGGGGTCTGCTTGTGCAGGCTGGCAGGGTTGAGTGAGTGAGTAAAAGTCGCTCAGTCATGTCTGACTCTTTGCGACACCATGGACTATACAGTTGGAGAAGGCAATGGCACCCCACTGCAGTACTCTTGCCTGGAAAATCCCATGGATGGAGGAACCTGGTAGGCTGCAGTCCATGGGGTTGCTAAGAGTTGGACACGACTGAGCGACTACTTTCACTTTTCACTTTCATGCATTAGAGAGGGAAATGGCAACCCACTCCAGTGTTCTTGCCTGGAGAATCCCAGGGACAGGGGAGCCTGGTAGGCTGCCGTCTGTGGGGTCTCACAGAGTCGGACACGGCTGAAGCGACTTGGCAGCAGCAGCAGGACTATACAGTCCATGGAGTTCTCCAGACCAGAATACTGGAGTGGGTAGCCTTTCCCTTCTCCAGGGGATATCTCAATCCAGGGATTGAATCCAGATCTCCCGCATTGCAGACGAATTCTTCACCAGCTGAGCCACAAGGGGAGCCCTACAGGGTTGTACTGCACTTGAGAGCGGAGGGAGAAAGAGAAGATTTGGAGGGGACGAAGACAACTTTCTGTTTCGCTTAGCTGAGTTTTCGGTAACCAAATGGGCCATCTGGGAGCTGATGTCCAATCAGTGTTCTCCAGGGCACCCTGACCCCTGTCTTTGTCTTCAGCTTTATCTTGTGCCCTTCTCCCATTGGATCCAGGCACTCTTTTTTTGTTTTGTTTTATAATGTTTATTCATTTATTTGAGTGTGCTGGGTCTTAGTTGCAGCACACGGGATCTTCAGTCTTCCTGGCAGTCTCTAGGATCTTTAGTTGGTACATGTGGGATCTAGTTCCCTGACCAGGATCAAACCCCAGCCTCTTGGATTGGGAGCTCATCGTCTTAGCCATTGGACCACCAGTAAAGTCCCTCAAACCGGGGCACTCTTGCCACGCTGACCGTCTTTACTCAATCTAATAGGTTCTGGGCCTTTCTGGAGAGCAAGATAATTTATCCCATTTCTGTGATATTCCAGACACTGAGGGTTTCCCCTCTTCACCCCAGCCTCTATCCCTGTGCCCAGTTCAAATCTTCTCAGTCCTCAGGCCTTGGCTTTAATGTCATTTTCTCAGGGAAACCCTCCGTGAACCACCCTAGCCCCTCAACCAGATTAGATTAGCATTTTCACTCAGAACTCCTCAGCCTTCTTTATAGATTGTCTAAATTATAATTAATTATATAACTAGTGGTTCATTGTTTTCTTTGCCAACCATCCATAAGAAGAAGGGACCTTGTCTGTCTTATTTACTACTGGTAGCATTTGTTACACTATCAGGCACATAGTAGGTAGGTTGAAATGGATAGATAGAGGTGGATCTAGCACTTAATATGCAAGTGCAGTCTTGTGATATAGATTTTGAAATGGGTAGCATACAAGTGTCAGCTGAAACATTTAGAAGATTAACTGTTTAAAATACCAGACATGGGGTCTTCCAAAATATGATGATTGTGCCTTCATTAAACTGTGTAACAAATGCATTATATTTTGAGTGTCTGTGATTTACTTTTTTTAGATTAGTAACATTTGATCAGTTCATATAAAAAGAAATAACTCTAAAGTTGTGTGGTTATAATCTTAGAATAAGTGTAAGAAGCAAAAGGACTTCTCTGGTGGTCTAGTGATTAAGACTCCATGCTTCCAATGCAGGGGACTCAGGTTTAATCCCTGTTTGAGGAATTAAGATCCCACATACTGTGTGATGTGGCCAAAAAAATTTAAAAAAATTTTTTTAAGAGTAAGAAGCAAGATACTTTCTGCTTAGAATAAATAAGTGCACAGCAGAAGTGATCCCCTCTTACCTTCAGTGTTATCTCTGCTGCTGCTGCTAAGTTGCTTCAGTCGTGTCCGACTCTGTGCGACCCCATAGACAGCAGCCCACCAGGCTCCCCCGTCCCTGGGATTCTCCAGGCAAGAACACTGGAGTGGGTTGTCATTTCCTTCTCCAATGCATGAAAGTGAAAAGTGAAAGTAAAGTTGCTCAGTCGTGTCTGACTCTTTAGTGACCCCATGGACTGCAGCCTACCAGGCTCTTCGGTCCATGGAATTTTCCAGGCAAGAGTACTGGAGTGGGGTGCCATTGCCTTCTCCGAGTGTTATCTCTATTTTAACGTAAATATCCTGCTAGCTTTAATTGGTACCAGTTCTCATCCTATGAGGTCAGGTAGAAAGGGTGTATCACCTTTACCATAATCACTAATTCATTAAAGGTTAACAGTGAAAAAATGTAAACAGTATTTATTTACATGGTGAGACAATGGAAGATTTTATTTATTTTATTTCTCTGTATTTTAAACTTTTATTATAAATTCCTTTTATAAAGACAGAAAAAGGACGAACACAGAGTTCCTGGAAGAGAAGATACATTGATGTGATATTCTTTGCTTTAAAATGTATAAAGCACTAAATAAAGATCTTTTTTTTTCCTCTTATAGGGAATTATGCTTGTCTATGACATCACAAATGAGAAGTCCTTTGACAATATTAAAAATTGGATAAGAAACATTGAAGAGGTAGGTATGGGAAAGACAGTGGATACTGGAGAAGAATCCTGCTGGGTGCTTATAGAGGGCTCGCTCCTTCTGTCTCCCTGTCACGTAGCTGAGCTGCTGGAAGCAGGGTGCAGGCAGGTTAGACCCTTCACTCTGAGGAGTACCAGGGACAGTAACATCTCTGGTACTGCCAGTCTGACTGCTCCGTTGGCCTAGGGAGTGCAGACAGAGGTGCAGTTTCACAGAATTTTAAACTTGTTCCCAATCTTGAAAATAATTTAATCTAAAAAACCCCTCTTTTACACATGAGAAGACTCAGGTCAGAAAGAGGTAACTTGGCATGTGCTCTTAGAGCCTTTAAAAAGGAGTTGTTGTCATTCAGTCTCTGTGTCATGTCTGACTCTTTGCGACCCCATGGATTGTCTGGTTCTCGGGTTCTGTCTGTTCCCTCATACTGTTTGACTGGAAGAAATATGTCCTTATTCTGGTAACTCATTTTGCCCTTCTAATATTTTGTTCATCTTAGATATTTAAAATTTGATTTAATTCCACTTTGATTGGTACTGAGACCTTTTTTTTAATGTCTCTGACATTTCAGACTCTGAAATAATTTCATACACATTTATATTAAACCATGTGAATTTATTGTTTAAGTAGTTCAAAATCCAGAATACCTTCTGCATTGGCTCTCTTGGTACTGAGATTCTCTCCTTTCTTTGACCCAGACTAACATTTGGGAGTTTTATTGTTGGATAACTATAGGTTTTATTTTTGTTTGTTCATGTACCAAAGAAGACCTAAGAATGACTACAAGGCCTTTGGGGGAAAAGTTATGCTATAACTTTCCCCTCCTCTCATTTAAAAATTTTTCCTCTGAATCAGGTTTTGTGTTGAGTAAGAGACTATTTGTTTTGCAATTAAATTTATGGATCTGCTTCTGACAGGTTAAGATTTGCCTACTGGACAGCTGTGTTTTTCTCATGTTGTCTCCTAATATACTGCTTTATCCCTGCAGCATGCCTCTTCAGATGTTGAAAGAATGATCCTGGGTAACAAATGTGATATGAATGACAAAAGACAAGTATCAAAAGAAAGAGGAGAGAAGGTAAATTTGAACTGAATAAATGAAGATTGGAGTCTGTTCATGTTAAGCATTCATTTTCATACTATTATTTATTGATTTAAGTTTTTGAAATATCTATATTTTAATCCATTAAAAAGCCAGCAGACAGTTGTAATCCATACTTGAATGGTATGAATTAGTATTCAAGCTCCAACTCCATACACTGTGTAGTCATGACTCATTCTTCAAGAATTTGCTCTTTTCTGGGAGATACAATTTGGTCCTTTTTCAGATTCGTGCAGCTGAGAGTTCAGGCTGTTTCTTCCGTATCTGTGTGCAAATGCCCAGTTCTGAAGTTAAACCAATTCCTTCTCTTAGAAAAAAAGTCAGAGGATAGGTAAAGTTTCAACAGTAATCATTTTTCAGTTCATTATTTTTTTTTCCAAGAATATTTTACTACACATTAGATTTAGGTCATTATGAATAAACTCTTTTTAAACTCATTGAGCTGTAGATATTTATATTTATAACCCTTTCTCTCTTTTGTGTCCTGCAAAACAAGTCTATTATACATATATATTCATTTCTATGACATTTTCCAAACTGACTTAAAGGCTTCAATTTTTTAAGTCTTGGAATTTTGCTTTAGCTTTTTTTTTTTTTTTTCTTTTTTAGGGGTACAGGCAAAATGCATTTTGTTTTTTTAATCTGACTATACACTTTTCTCGCCTGAAAACACTTAGTCTTGTTGCAAATGAACTGGGAATTCTTTGGAAATAGATGGGAATGTAGAAGAATTCACAATTTGCCACGATAATAGAAACCCAAGCAATGAGATTTTAAGTTTTAGTATTTTAAGCTTTAGTTCTTTTATGCAGTTTAATAAAATTTATTTATTTTATTTATTAAAATAATATGTATTATCTTAAATATCCAATGTATTAAGAAAATAATGAAAACTTACAATAGTAATTGCTGGAGATTTGTAATTTGAAGGCAAATGTATCCCAAATTTATGGTAGAGGTGAGTGTCTAATATGTTTTCTAGTGATTAGAGAACTAAAGATATAGTAGAAAAAAAGAGAAGTACTCAAGTTATGTTTTGAGAGGAAGTGGTGCCATTTTAGTTACTTATGATGATGGAATTGGATCTCTAAATTTCAAACACAATAGAAGAAAGCAAAGAAATTTGAGGACCACAGGAGTTCTGAACTAAGTACTCTCCCTTTGGGACTTTGGAAAACCTAAAAAAATATAAATGCTCTATATGTTCAAGAAGCTTGCCCTGAATTTCATTGTTCCTCTTTTGTCTTTCAGTTAGCAATTGACTATGGGATTAAATTCTTGGAGACGAGTGCAAAATCCAGTATGAATGTAGAAGAGGTGAGAAGGAAATGTTTGGTGACTCGTTACGTAGTAGCGTTCGTGTCTTGGTGCCTGCGTTCAACTCTCCGAGCCTTGATATTTCCTGACTTAGTGAATGCTTCCACTTCCATTTCATAAACTTTTGTGCTTCTGTTACGAGGACCGTGGTTGCTAGATTTCTAGCACCTGTCTTTCACTTGGCATATATTAGGTCGCTTCATTAGAGTCACTGGACAGAAGATGGCAGTTCAGGTTCAGTGCAGTTTTGCCCTTTGTTTGGGAAGCTGGAAATCCTGCTGCTGTGGTCTCTGCTCATTCATCATTGTTCATGTCATCCTACACCAACTTGTAGCACAGAGTCTTAATTCCTTTCATGTCTGCACTCTCAAGAGACAATTCAACTGTTAGCTTACTGAACAGATTCCCTTAGAATACATGCTTGAAGTCAATTAAGCATGATCCCTTTTAATACAATGGCATTAAATAGATATAAGAAACTGTGTTTATCAGAGAGTAGTTTTAATAAGTTTTCAGTGAGTTAACTGTTAAAACCAAATTATCTAAAGTCTTCTAAGAAATAGATTTTCTTTAGAAGGGCAGAATGTTGATAATATTTTCTTTTTTAAAAACATTTTTTAGATTGATCATAAAAATAATACATATATGTTAATACATGTCATTTACTTAACAGTAATACTGAGGGTTTCGTAAACATTTACTTTCTCAAGCTAAGTCACTGTTCACCGTGACATCATGACTGCAAATTGAGACTTTAATGACTTGACTCATGGTCACTGATCAGAACTTTTTCTTTCTTTTAAATAACTAATGGTCATTTTTTCAGGTAGGGGGTGTTAGGAAACAGGAAACCTCTTCTGATTTATTTATTGGAGAACAGAAAAGTAGAAAAATGCTTCCTTTTGCTTGCAACAAAAGGATTTCCTTTCATGCAAAAGAGAGGAGCCTCTTCAGTCAGCTTTAATGGTGGAGACAGGAGAGAAACTTGCTCTGAGATGTGGTAGGACTGTGCCACAGAACATTTTCTGTACCCTGACTACAGTCTCCACTAGTCCTGTGCCCTGATCTCACCTGTGACTTAAAGAGAATATTGAATTGTGAATTCCCTGGCAGTCCAATTGTTAGGATTTGCACTTTTACTGCTGAGGGCCCAAGTTCAATCCCTGGTCAGGGAACTAAGATATCCTACAAGGCACGTGGCATGGCCAAAGAAAAAAGAGAAAGAGAGCACACTGAGCTCTCTCTATGGAAATATTGACCTGGAGATTGCTCAGGCTGCTTATTCTAGTCAGGTTTCCTGCAGAGATTAGCAGTTTTCCCAGAGCTTTAACTTAAGCTCAAAAACTGGGATAGGATTACTTAGAAACTTTGACTCACAGGTGACCAGTGTGACAGTGAGACACTGACAAAGTGATAATAGTAGTTATCGTATTGCTTCTTTTTGACTGGTTTGGGAATAATAACCCTGCTGGACGTGTTTGGGGACGTGAGGAATTGTTGGGAACAGACTGACATAGCAGTGGGTTTAGCATGGAGACAACTGAAGAAGCCTTAAGAATCCTGGCTCTGAAGAAGCAAAGTCAGGATGATAAGTTTTAAAAACATTTGACTTAGAGTTGGGTCAAGACACACTAGGCGTAAAATGGCACTGAGATTTTGTCCTGCCACCACTGGAACTTATTACCATAGTGGGGAATTTAGTTGAGCGTAGAAACTCTTGAGATTTGGGGGGGTTGAGACATGAGAGGTTCTATGTTTTCAGGGATAAGAGTGAAAGTCATTTGAAAGAGAGGAAGTTGGGAATAAAGGGTAGAAATTTTTATGAAAATAGATTTCAGAGCTGTGAAAGTGAAATGAAAGTGTTAGTCACTCAGTTCTGTCTGACTCTGTGACTCCATACACTGTAGCCTGTCCATGGAATTCACCAGGCAAGAATACTTGAGTGGGTTGCCATTTCCTTCTCCAGGGGATTTTTCTGACTCAGGGATCAAACCTGGGTCTCCTGCATTGCAGGCAGATTCTTTACTGTCTGAGCCACCAGGGAAAATTATTGCTTCAGTTATTAAGCAGATATTCATCATCTCCTATACCAGAAACTATGCCCTGACTTTGGGGACACACAAGTGCTGTAGAGCCTCTGCCTCGCAACTCAACAGGTGTCATATTAGGAACTTGTGCCGATGTTTGTGGGTTTGTTTTTTTTTTAGTATTTTACTTATTTGGCGGCGTTGAGTCTAAGCTGCATCATGTGGGGTCTTCATTGCATCATGCAGGTCTTTTGTTGCAGTGCACAGACTCTTCTAGTTGTGGCACATGGGCTCTAAAGCATGCAGGCTTCAGCAGTTGCAGCGCTCAGGCTTAGTTGCTCCGTGGCATGTGGGATCTTAGTTCCCCATCCAGGGAGCGAACCTGTGTCCCCTGCATTGCAGGGTAGATCTTAACCACTGGACCACCACGGAAGTCCCAGTGCCAGATGTTATGTGCAGAAAATATTTGATGAATGACAGTTTGATTATATTGGAAAACCTTTATGATAAAATTGAAAAGTTACAGTAGTCATGTGTCTGCTGATTGCAGTTATGTTCTTTTTCTCAATTAAAAACATTAAAGTAATATATCTTTATTCTATAATGAAATAAATCTACATTTCTAATTTAAAAGATAAACATATAATAATGAAATCTTTTGGTTTATCTTTTAGGCATTTTTTACACTTGCACGAGATATAATGACAAAACTCAACAGAAAAATGGTTTGTATAATATATAATTTTATTTTCCTTATGCTGTGTTTAAATAAATTTTCTTATTTATGTTATTTATTTAATTAAAGAAAAGGCATATATTCACATTAAGTCATTTTTTTCCCTGTCTTACCTTTTATCCCAGTTAAATTTTGATTCTTATTTCTGTTTCCTCCGATTTTTTTTTTTTTTCCTGAACTGCAACTCTTTCAGTTCTTTCCTCTGGCTCCATAAGTGGTCTTTGATTGAATTTTGTTCAGAATAATTAAAGTAATAATGGCACAAATTAAATATTTTAATCTCTCTCTGTGTCTGTATATAACTATGATTTTGAAGTTGCTCAAGTCTGCTTCAATTTGAAACAATCTCAGTGATGACTCATTAGGACAACCTGAAAAGTTTGGTTTACCCTAAATCTTGCATGTAATTGTATACCTTATGTTACCAGCTCTTCTTGCCTCTAACAGGATTGCCTGTTCAGTTCAGTCCCTCAGTCGTGTCCGACTCTTTGCGACCCCATGAATCGCAGCACACCAGGCCTCCCTGTCTATCACCAACTCCTGGAGTTCACTCAGACTCACTTCCATTGAGTCAGTGATGCCATCCAGCCATCTCATCCTCTGTCGTCCCCTTCTCCTCCTGCCCCCAATCCCTCCCAGCATCAGAGTCTCATCCAATGAGTCAACTGTTCACATGAGGTGGCCAAAGTACTGGAGTTTCAGCTTTAGCATCCTTCCTTCCAAAGAAATCCCAGGGCTGATCTCCTTCAGAATGGACTGGTTGGATCTCCTTGCAGTCCAAGGGACTCTCAAGAGTCTTCTCCAACACCACAGTTCAAAAGCATAAATTCTTCAGCGCTCAGCCTTCTTCACAGTCCAACTCTCACATCCATACATGACCCCTGGAAAAACTATATCCTTGACTAGATGGACTTTTGTTGGCAAAGTAATGTCTCTGCTTTTCAATATGCTATCTAGGTTGGTCATAACTTTCCTTCCAAGGAGTAAGCGTAGTATCTTAACATCATCTCCATCATTATCCTTGATACTTTACACTCTTGTGGTTATAATTTCTTTGGACTGGAAATAGGAACTTCCTAACCAGAAGGTTGTTAATGTATTAGGTGCTCACCTTAAAATATTTTTCCCATTTTAACCCACCGATTCCAAAGAAATAAAAAACATAAGAGCTTAGCTAGTTCCCTTCCTAATTAGACTACTGAGTACAAATTTATGAGCATGGTTAGATATTTTTATTTTTTAGATAATTGGACTCAAACCATGAGACTTTTATCTCCTTGGTAACTTCATTTTCTGTTTTTCAGAACGACAGCAATTCATCAGGGGCAGGTGGACCAGTGAAAATAACAGAAAACCGATCGAAGAAGACCAGTTTCTTCCGTTGTTTGCTACTTTGATGAACTCTTTGTGAGAGACTGCAGCACACCTTGAGGACCCTCTCCTGCTTCTCTGAAAGCACAGGTCACCCAGCCTCAGAACCATCCTGCCTGGCTGCTACTGAGAGCACCGCTGAACCTATACCTAGATTCTGCACACTGAGTGTGCAGTGGATTCCAGCCTTATGGCCCATCAGGATAACAGGCTTCTCTCTTCAAACGTGGAAGCCATGAAGTGGAGACACGTGCCGGACTTAACTTGTTTTTCCTCTGTTTTATTGCGTGTTGCAGAAGCTGCTATCTTTTTCTTTTTCACTTTGCACATCAGTGTTAGCCTTTCATTGTTACAGCACAATCTGAGATTCATATCTGCACACTTCTGACATGAAGTTCAGACAAATTTGCTTTGGGGAATGTTTTTTAAAAAAGAGTAGAACATTTAAAGCAGAAGTTAATATACTAAAATTTTAGGACATTTGGTCTGGTTCATATGGCCAAATGTTATTGCATTGATAGCATTTGTTTAAAGGCTCTGGTTTTCTTAAATAAGAGTCATTAAATTTTGATAAAAGTTTATCTTAGAAATTCCTAAAAATGCCCATCAAAGGCCACAGTTTATTTCTTTAGATTATTCAGAGTTTTTCTTCATTCCTGACCTTTTTGCCGAAGAGTCTGAGTAGCTGAATAAATCATTTTTTTAATTGATTACTTCTGCCTAATCTATTGAAGCTGCATTTGGAAACCATCTTAATGTCACTTTTCTTGAGATTTGTATTCCCTCCTCTTTCCTACATTTGACCTATTATAATCACTCACCTAAGACATATGTGAACACTGCTGTCTGTTTCTACATGTAAACTTCTTGAGCTGGAATTTTACATAGGCAGAGAGTTAGTTTAGGGTTTTATTTCAGCATCTAATTGATGTTTTGTCACATCAGCATATGTCATATAGCTCTTCCTAGACTCGCTCTTAGCTTGCTGGTTTAGTAGTAATGTCCAGTTCTTACCATAATCCCTGTCTGAAGAGTTAGATTCAGACTCAGTTCACAGAAAGCTTACCCATAGGGAGAGAGGTTAACTTGTGGATGTAATTTTATAGAGATAGTTGTTGGTAATGGTAGAAATGATTTTTTTTTTAATTGGACTTTTATTATTATTAAGAGTAATTAGTTCTAGTGCATCCTCTAGGAAAAGTCTCACCTTTTCATTAGAGAAAATAAGAGCATGGTTTCAGTTTTACAACAGCTGTTATTGAATGTGTAGAACCCAGATCCATCTGTTCAGGTTCACTGTTATAGAACTTGGTCCAGCCATTTGGGCCAAAGCCAACCAAAAGCTTAGCTGCCTTTCTCATCATAACACTGGTACTGGTAATGCCTTTTGTAGATGAATCTGTCACGTAAGGAAAAAAGAAAGTATTTAGTATTAACTTAGGTGCCAAATTCATTCTATTATTCCAGCCTTCAGTGTCATAAGACAGAGAGAGTAATAACGAGGTGATTAGGCACTAATAATTATAGTTCCTGTTAAGCCAGTTTTGTTTCACAATGGTTGCCATCATGCTTGATGGTTAAGGTTGGAAGATGAAAGTGGAAATGGATTGCTTGTTACTGCAGAGAGTTCTGCTTCAAATTAAGATGTATCACTGGAATACTTGGCCTAGTCAGTCTTTACTACTTGTTTGAAAACTTAGGCACAATTTAGTGGCAGGAAATATATACCAGAGCTAGTTTTGATGGGTTCTCTAAACTTAATATTCACAAATTTCGATCTCCTTGACTTTTTTTTTTTTTGGTACTCATAGGCTTAAAAGCACTTATTGGTGTACCAGTAAAATCAGTAGTTCCTTGATCACAAGTGGATTGTAAGTCTACCATCTTAAAATTAGATATTGATATATTTCTGAAATGAAGAAAATAGTTTCTTAGAAACATCTTGTATTCACTAATTTTCAGAAAAAGATCCCAGCAGTTAAGCTTTCTGGATGGTAACAAGGTAATTTCTAAAAGGCAAGTGCTATGACACCACATATGAATGTAACCCTCTTAGTAATTTACCTCGGACTCTTTGGTGTCTTAACACTTTGGTTTATATCTCAGGGGTTGTCTGCAAACCAAAACTGACATAATCTGTGGTTAGCCTTTTTTTATTTTTAACAGAATGCTTTGCTTTTGTTTGTTTTGTTTTTTCCTTTTCTCTTCTGTTGTTGCTTATGGGTTAATAACTAGTCTCCATGAACTTCCCTTTGAAAGAGCCTATAAAAGTTAGATGAGTCTAAAAGTGTTCTTTGAAGTAGCAGCAAACTGGGGGTATATACTCTGTTATATAGAAATAAATTGTCCTTGCTATTTTCTTACATTTAGCTTTGCTAAATTGTATATAATTTGAGCTAAGACCATAGGAAATTCACTTTCTGCATGGTAACACTGCCCCAATAAATTTTCCACTTTGCTTAATAATGTACATATAGTGCATTATTTTTTCTATTTGTAGATGAATTTAGTGAGAGATAATTGTCTTTTCCCTGCTGAAACCGAAGAAATCTAGTTTTGTGTGAACACTTTTGTGGTTTTATGGGTCAGGATACATGAAGATTTTTTGCAGCAGTGTTAGTGGTTCAGTGGCTGCATTTTATTATCAATGTGCTGATTTTTGACAATGATTGGGCTCGACCTTTTCAAATAAGAGTCTGAGGGTTATCAGACAATGCAAATGTGCTGTAACTAAGTAGCATGTAGATCAGTTAATTATAAAATGTTTCCCTGGGAACTTACTTTAGCTACATTTTTCTTCAGACAGATGATGGGAAAATAATCCACCTGTGCATCAGTTAGGCGGTGCTGCAAGGTTTCTTTCTCTTCACATGAACATTTTGTGCAGTCTTTGTTACAAATTTTCAGAAGACTATACTCTTTACTTTGAAGGACTATTTTTTAATTATACCTCATTTAGCTAACTAGTATTCTAATACCTAGTAGAAAAACAGTGAGCCAGTCTTTAAGTATCCAGCACAATTTAGACTCTATGTTTTGTTTTGAACTAAAGCATCATTGGAAAAGGTAGGAGGTAGTTTAGGATAGATCATACATGTCTTATCCAATAGCGCAGAAAAAAAAGTATTATCTTCCTGTCTCCATTAATAAATTTAGCTGTGCAATATAGATAAATGTTTGCAGAAATTTCTAAATAAGAGATTATAACTCCATTTTACAGGTTCTGAATGCTGAGAATCTGTATTAAGGCTTACTGAGTTTTTCTTGTGAGCAGTAAGTGATACATGTAAGCAGACTTTCTTTCCTTGTTCATAACTTTGATTTCTTTATAAATTTAGTTCTTAATCTTGAAAGATGAGTTTCTAAGCTTAACATTTTAGAACAGTATTTTGTTATGTTGGTTTACTTATCTCAGATTTTAAGCACTTGTTTCTCATATCAGATTTTTTAGATTTTTTCTTCTAACAGAAAGGACATTGCTTTTGCCTTCTTGTTACATCCAAAAGGGGGCGGGGGAATGTCTAAAAAATGCCTTGTCCGGTAGAGATGTAGATGGAGAGGATATGCTAATAAAATTTCAAGTACTAGCACAATTTTACAGTAGAAACGGTCTTTTTTCAGACTAATAAAATTAATGTCATGATCACGATGAAAAAAAATGTAAGTGAAATTTGCAGAAATGGAAATTAGCAAGCAATTGTTTTAGGTATATTTTCAAATTTTACTTCATTTTTTAAAATGCTTGTGCCATACGCAATTGCATTTCTTATTGCCAAGAACTAATAGAACTTCTTGTTTCATTTCTTACCTTTTTTTAAAATGTGAATTTAATTATAATTCATTCCTATGGCCTTATAGATAGGTCTTATTTTGTTTATTTGCAGCTGACACTGTTCCTTTAAAGCAAAGTACCTTAAAGTTTTTGACTAAAATCATGTCCCAAGTGGGAAATACCTGTTTTTTCCATAGAGTTGTCCTCCTGTCTATGTTTCAGCATACTTTACCTTTGCTCCAACGGCTTAATGTGAAAAACCTGCAGATAAAATGGATCTGTCATGTTGTTAATCTTGTTTAAGCCAAGTCATTAACTGTCTACTGATAATGATGCTATGTTTTGGGTTTTTTTTTTTTAAGAAAAAAAATGGATTTTATTCCAGATGAACTTTTTTTTACAATGTTCGTCTAAAATAAAAACTACATAATGAAAATACTCATGTCTCTCTGAAATGCACATTTAAAAAATGTTTCTTCTAATTTGCTAGGTATGTGTCACAAACCATGGTAGACCTGAGATATTTTAGCAAACTTTACATCTGACTTAGAGTTCTTTTTTGTTGTTGTTTTTTGGGAGAGGGAAATTTTATTTATATTTTGCAGCAGTTTTGATGATTTATAGTTGATTTACAATGTCATGTTAGTTTCTCTTTGTTCAGGCCTCCTTATCTTTTGCCTAGATTTCTGTAATCTCGCCTAACCAGTCTTCTAGTCTCTAATTTTATTTTCCTCCTCTCCAATTTTCACTGTGCTGAATGGTTTTTAAATCTGTCACTGCCACATTTAAACCCTTTAGCCTTGCAAAGTCCTTTGCGATCTCCACCTCTTTCTCTCCAGCCTTTGATTTTGTCACACTTGAACTCACACATATCTTTTGAGCCTCATCAGTACTTGCATCTCCAAACATAACATGCTTTGTCATTCCTTTCCTTAGGCTGCTCCTTCTGCTGACTTCCCACCCCTTGCCTGACTGACTTCTCCTTATCTTTCAATATTCAGTAAGGGTTTGGTGGGAAGACTTCAGCAACAACCCCATCCATGGTTAGGAACCCTGTCCTATGTCTGCCCAAAGTGTCACTCACGGCCCTGGATTGGAATCATCTGTTTACTTTCCTTCCCCACTAGACTCAGCTCTTGTAGGCTGGGGACTGAGTGTTTGGTTTTTGTATTCACAGTATCAGACAAAGGACCTGGCATATAGTAGGTGTTAAAGAAATGTTGGGGAAAAAAATGAGTGAATTTCAGCAGTCATCAAAATCAACTGTCACTAAAGAAAGTTAAGTATAAATTAGGAGTTGTTTGGTTCTCCATTTACTTTTTAATTTGAAGAAAGATTAAAAGTAAAGGGGGACTTCCCTGGTGGTCCAGTGGTTAAGAATCTTCCTTCCAATGCAGGGGACTCAGGTTTGATGCCTGGTCAGGAAACTAAGATCCCACATGCTCCCACAAGGGCCTCAACCATTGAGCCCGCACATGCCCAATGGGTGGCCCACATGCTCTGGAGCCCGGGTGCTACAACAGAAACCAAATATAAATAATAATTTTTTTTTTTTAAGTTGGAAGTAAATTCATCAGAGCCTCAGTAAGTTTGGCAATAAAAAGAGAAGCTTCATTATCTGGCCCCCATCTTTATTTTAGTCTTTGTTAAATATTTTACACTATTTTAACCTTTACTAAATACAGAAGGATCTACTTTTAATAAGACAAATCACCCAGAATGCTGTTTATATATCAGTAAATTGAGTAAATCCTCTCCCCCTCTCTTCAATGTTTCCTATTCACAAAATTTAAGTTTTTTAATACTAGTTACAGGGATACATGAGTATACTCCCACAGCAAGTATGTATGAAACACATCAATGGCCATATCAGCAAACAAAGGATACTGTGGCCATCAAGCCATGAGCCACTGCATCCACCACCACCACCACCCCCCCCCACACACACCCCGCAAAACAGCACCTAGAGGGGATTCAGGATGAAGAAAAGCAGGACGCTGACTCTAGATCTAGATAGGTAAGGTACATACCTAAGAAATGATTTCAGTGAGCCCAGACTCTTGCATCTTCCCATCTGTAGAAAAGTGCTAAATTCATTAACATGAACAGTAATCTTTTTGATGTTCTGACTACCAGGTTTTTTGCTTTTTCAAAAATTCCTATATATCTGGCTCCTTCCTTGCCTCTTTGAATCAGTAACTCAGAAATATCTGAGAGGCTGTCTTATGGGCTTAATGAATGAAGTCGGCTGAATGAAACAAAATTCTCAACTTTTAGGTTGTGCCTTTTTTTTTTTCAGTCAACACAAGTAAAATTAATTAATTTGTGTGTGTATATATATATATCTTTGCAGAAACCATCATCCTTGATTTTTCCCTCTTCCTCACTCCATGGAGCCCATCAGTAACTAACTTTTGTTTTGCACAATTCCTAAATCTCTTTTGAGTTTGTCTGCTTTTCTCCAGACTCCTGCTATTTCCCTGATTCATACCTGCAGATGCCAAAAACTTCTTATCTGGAATCCCATTTCCCATTATCTGCAAAGGAGATCAGAGCCTGCCACTCCGTTGGATAAGCCTGGAACTTGAGGTGAACTCTAACCTGCTGGCCTTTTTTGTCTCATCTCTCCTCACACTCCGAGGACATCCTGACCTACTTCCTATCCTCAGAAATGCTCTGCTTTCTTTCACTTTGAAGCCTTTTCTCTTGTCTTTCTATGTCTCTCCTACTTCCTAGCTTTACTAACTCCAAAGCCGAGTCCTGAATGAGTGGGTGTCATCTTCTTTAGCAATACCTCACAAATTTGGATTGGCTCTCCTTCTGAAACAGGAGAGAAGAGGGCAGGGTACAACCTTTGAAAAAAATGACATAGCCCGAGGACATGACATAAACTGATCAGAACTAAATAGGTCCAAGATGGTGGATGAAGAAACAAATAGGTCCAAGATGGCAGATGGGTTGACTTCCACGAGACCTTGAGCCTCATTATATGCTCATTGTAACACATCATCAAGCTAAATGACACATCCAGCAGCACCATGATAGTTCTGAGACCAACCATCAGAGGCCAAAAGGTGGGCGGCGGCCCAGTTCCTGGAAATCCCCACCACTTCCCCCAAAATAGTTGGAACACTCCTCCCACTCAGCCTATGAAATTACCCAGCCCATAAAAAATAACCATGCCATATTTCAAGGCCACTTTCACCTTCTGAGATGGCCAACATACTGTGGAGTGTGTTTCTCTCTAAATAAATCCACTTTTTTACTTATCACTTTGTCTTTGACTGAATTCTTTCTGCAGTGGAACATCCAAAACCTGAGTTTCATTAAGTTCTGAAAACAAGTGTGTGATCTCATTTAAAAGACCATGGGTTTTGACTGGGTTTGAGTCCAATCTGAGTTACATGGATTCACTTTCCCCTTTCTTATATCCTCATAATCCTTCTCCTTGCCTGTCTTGATAAAGAATCCACCTGCAATGCAGAAGACCCTGGTTCAATTCCTGGGTCGGGAAGATCTGCTGGAGAAGGGATGGGCTACCCACTCCAGTATTTTGGGGCTTCCCTTGTGGCTCAGCTAGTAAAGAATCCGCCTGTAATGCAGGAGACCTGGGTTTGATCCCTGGGTTGGGAAGATCCCCTGGAGAAGGGAAAGGCTGCCCATTCCAGTATTCTGGCCTGGAGACTGTATAGTCCCTGGGGTTGCAAAGAGTTGGACACAGCTGAGCGACTTTCACTTGCCTGTCTGGTGTCTTCACTAGACGGTAAGCTCGGTGAAGACAGGATGCACAGCTGTTTCATTGGTGTAACTCCCAGTGCCTAGCGTTGTGCCTGATCGTCATAGTCATGCAACATGCATTTTGAATGAATAAGTAAATGGTTGAGTATAATCTATCAGCACTATCAGAAAATAAAGCTCAAGTGAATTCATTAGCATATAATGAATTACTAGTAGCTATGTCCAAGCATTACTGGATAAATTGCTAAAATGTGATGTTACTTTTTATACTCCCACTCCTCCAGCAGTTTGTATTCTTGTCCATAGCACGTGTCAGCCTCCTTCCCCCAGGTATCTTTTCGAGACTTAACTCCCAACATCACTTAGTATGTTTTCGAGTTTCTGGAGAAAGCTCATAGTAAGTTCATAAAAACTTGAGAAGTCAATAGCACTGCTATTTAGCTTCTCAGTCCTCGCTTGTAAATGGAATTGCTAAAATCAGTGTAAAGTGCTTTTTAAACAGCAATGCATTACACAAATGTAATTCAGACAAAGCTTGAAATAAGTGTTTTTAGTAAATAACCATGAGTGCTGAAGATTATCTTGTTGGTGATTTTGATGGTTTGTTCTAGCTAATTTCTATTCCAACAGACATATCAGTTAAAGATGTCCTAATATTGGGGGTGGGGGTAGGAGGGAGGTTTAAGAGGGGAGATACACACACACACACACACACATATACACACATATGGTTGATTCACGTTGTTGTATGGCAGAAGCTAATACAACATTGTAAAGCAATTATCCACTGATTAAAAATAAATTTTAAAAGGATATCTTCATAGATAGGGGGCAGATTCATTACATTTTACATTGGTGGTGGTTGTTTAGTCGCTAAGTTGTGTCCGACTCTTGCAACCCCATGGACTGTAGCCTGCCAGGCTCCTTTGTCCATGGGATTCTCCAGGCAAGAACATTGGAGTGGGTTGCCATTTATTTCATAATTAGAGCTGCTAAATACAATTGTCTCGTATTTCTTTGTAAGGCCTAGGTATGATTTTTTGGAGAGTGGATAACTGATTGTTAAAACATCATTTCCCCAATGATGAAAACCTAACTTAATTATAGGTTTTACACTGCCTCCCCATTTTTTAACTAGACTTGAAGACTAAAATTGAACTGAAATATAGTCAAGATATCATAAGTACAAATTCCCCCAACTTATAGCTCTCTATGTTGAGTTGCCTACTTCCAAAGTATTTGAGGCAGCTTTAATGGAGACACAGATCTTGGTTAAAATCAAGGTAATCAAATCAAAATAGGGATAAAAGAATAAGCCATATTCTGAAGTCATGGCAGTAATTGTAATTAAAACGAAGAAGAATAGTTGCTATAATCGACTATTAGATTTAGCTCCAAGCTTCCTGGGAATTAAGATAAAGCCTGAATATGATAAGTTAGCTCTCAGGCTGAGCATATGCGTTTGTCGGGCAAAATAAAACTTTTTTCCTAGCCCTGAACTTAAAAAGTAAATTAGAGATATTGAATAATGATAATGAAATAGTTTTGTGAAATTTGCAAGAAAAATGTAGATAGCCATTTTGCTACATGAAAAACTGGGTTCACCTCTTGGTGGACGTCAATGCAAAAAAACACAAGGAAGCCAAAGATCAGGAGAAGGAAGGATTTATTACTCGCAGCAAGTATGGAGAACACTGGGGATCTTTCTCAAAGCAGTGTACAGACAGCAAAAATGGGGAAATGTCAAGGTAACTGTGCATGCATATTCATGAAGGGGCTTGAGCAGAGGGGAATTCAGCATAGAATCGAGACAAAGTTTGACAGTAGTCCAAGCTTAAGTTGATTGAAGTCATGAAGGTCAGGAAAGGTCAAATGCATCATCCCTCAGGTTCCAGTTGATCTGGTGGTTGAGGTTTCAGGCAAATCTTTACCATTGAAACAGTCTTTATTGCTGATGTATTATCTTTACCATTGTTGCTTCTCTTGCCTGATAATAGTCGTGCATTCTTTTGTTTCCTTAAGATTATTAATTACTGGGACATCCCTGGTGGTCCAGTGGCTAAGAGTGTGCTCCCAATGCAGGGGGCCCAGGTTCAGTCTCTGGCAAGGGAGCTAGAGTCCACATGCCACAATTAAGACCCAACACAGCCAAATAAATAGAAATAAATATTTTTTAAAAGAAGATTATTAATTACTAAGACCAGTTCAAGGACAAGCATTGTGTCCAGGCTTAGATGACAAAATAGCTTAAGCCAAAAATGGCTTTTCTTATGTCAATAAAGCCATGCCTGTTTCTCTTTCTCAGGGGATCCTCTATTGTATCTGCTTACAATTTCTCATATTAAAAAAAGCTTAATTTCACACCAAGGACATGAGTATGATATGCTTCCATGAAGGCATTTCTGCATGGACCTGAAATAATGTAATTACATTTGGCAAATCTGATTCAGGATAGAACCAAAGGAATCTATCTAATGGTGAATCACTTTATCAGTTTCAACTATTGTCTCAACCTGAGTTTTAATAGATACTGGAAAAGACATTTCAAAATGAAGAAAAATTCTGTGGAGTAAAAGGAAACTATATATGTCTATTTTAAATGGACAAAGATGACATTTTACCATAAAGAAATGAGCCGCAAAACATTTTCAGTCAGGTCCCAATTTTTGTCTTTTCAGTGTTGATTCCCAAGAGCTTTATTCATGATAGATAAAGAATAAGTAGAAATGGCTAACACTTATATAGCACTTACCAAGCAGGCACAATTCTCAAAATAACCCAAATATGTTAAATATTATCCCCATTAAATGTGGCTCAGACAGTAAAGAATCTGCCTGCAATGCAGGAGGCCTGGGTTCAATCATGGGGTTGGGAAAATCCCCTGGAGAAGGGAATGATAACCCCACTCCAATATTCTTGCCTGAAGAATTCCAGGGACAGAAGAGTCTGGCGGGCTCCATTCAGTCCATGGAGTCACAAAGAGTTGGACAAGATTGAGCGACTTAAGACCAGACTGTTAGACATGGAGATAAATCTTATTAGATGTGAATGATCAGGGAAATAAACCTTCTGGTTTTAATTTGTAAAACTCTCAGAAACTGTTCAATTAATATAAAATAGCAAATGTTTGTGAATTCCACTTTTTAAATTATTTCATTCATTGAACACGTATTTAGTGAGCACCCTCTTCTGGTCTGAAGGCAAGAATACTGTAGTGGGTAGCCATTCGCTTCTCCAGGGGATCTTCCAAACCCCAGGATACAACACAGGTCTCCTGAATTGCAGGCAGATTCTTTACCATCTGAGCCACTGCTATTGTGCAAACAGCAAAGAACAAAACAAAAACCCTGCCCTCCAAAGTTTTATGTATTAATGGGAGAGACAAATGAGTAAAAACTGAGCAGGGAGATGTTCCTGTTACTATGGGGTAATCAAAGAATGCCTTCAAAACAATTTTTTAAAGACTTGGCAGGAGTGGAGTACAAATAAAACTAGCTCACCTAAACAACCCTGAGATGGGCCTTTTACAGTCTGAGGGTTATCACCTGGGTCATCAGAGCCACCCCAGCTACAGTTTTGTACAGTCAACAAATGGCATAATGTCCTTTAAAAAAAAGACTCCTTTGTTTAGAAATGGAATCCTGCCTATGTCCTGCGTGTTCTTCAGTTGATCGGGAATCTTCCCCTGTCCTGGATCCAAAGGGTGTTGGGGACCTCCACTCCTCTTAGGCACCTCACGGCTGGCGTCCTTGGCCAGCCTGATGTATACAATTAGTGGCAGCAGGGGACTGAGTGCTTTGCTCCAATTTTAAAATCTCCAGAGATCTCTGCCTCTGGATCAGAAGCTACTACGCCTTGAGACACGTTAGAACTGGACATGGAACAATGGACTGGTTCCAAATTGGGAGAGGAGTATGTCAAGGCTGTATGTTGTCACCCTGCTTATTTAACTCATATGCAGTGTACATCATGCGAAATGCCCGGCTGGATGAAGCATAAGCTGGCATCAAAATTGCCGGGATAAATATCAATAACCTCAGATATGCAGATGACACCATCCTTATGGCAGAAAGCGAAGAGGAACTAAAGAGCCTCTTGATGGAAGTGAAAAAGGAGAGTGAAAAAGCTGGCTTAACAGTCAACATTCAGAAAACTAAGATCATGGCAGCCGGTACCATCACTTCATGGCAAATAGATGGGGAAACAACAGACTATTTTCTTGGGCTCCAGAATCACTGCAAATGACTGCAGCCATGAAATTAAAAGATGCTTGCTCCTTGGAAGAAAAGCTGTGAGGAACCTAGACAGCGCATTAAAAAGCAGAGACATTACTTTGCTGACAAAGGCCCACATAGTCAAAGCTATGGTTTTTCCAGTAGTCATGTATGGATGTGAGAGTTGGACCATAAAGAAGGCTGAGCACCAAAGAATTGATGCTTTCAAACTGTGTTATTGGAGAAGACTCTCGAGAGTCCCTTGGACTGTAAGCAGATCAAACCAGTCAACCCTAAAGGAAATCAATCCTGAATATTCATTGGAAGGACTGATGCTGAAGCTGAAGTTCCAATACTTTGGCCACCTGATCCGAAGAGCCAGCTCATCCTGCTGCTGGGAAAGATTGAAGGCAAGAGGAGAAGGGGCGACAGAGGATGAGATAGTTGGATGGCATCATCGACTCAATGGACAAGAATTTGAGCAAACTCCGGGAGATGGTGAAGGACAGGGAAGCCTGATGCTGCAGTCCAAGGGCTCGCAGAGTCGACGAGGGCTGAGTAAGCAAACAACAACAGCGCCTCCAGAGCGGAAGCCCGGTGAGGCC
>NW_011475885.1:398904-406979 GCF_000754665.1 Bison bison bison
TTCTGCGGTCGCCATGACGGCGGCCGTGTTCTTCGGCTGCGCCTTCATTGCCTTCGGGCCTGCGCTTGCCCTCTACATCTTCACCATCGTCACCGAGCCGTTACGCATCATCTTTCTCATCATTGGGTAAGGCGGTTGCGCCGGGAAACCCGGACCCGCGGCTCCCCTCCCCCGCTGGGGGTACCCGCGATCCCTGGCGCCCCACCAAACTTCTTGATCACTTTGGGCTTTAGAGCGGAGAATGGTTGGAAGAGGGAGAGCTGAGACCCCTTTCCCTGGGACTTCTTGCCCTCCTCCGAGGGTCGGCGACCTCAGAGAGCGAGCTCACATCGTAAAGGAGCT
The DNA here is from genome assembly GCF_000754665.1 of Bison bison bison. Classification (NCBI taxonomy): domain Eukaryota; kingdom Metazoa; phylum Chordata; class Mammalia; order Artiodactyla; family Bovidae; genus Bison; species Bison bison. The sequence continues at coordinate 399,247 of NW_011475885.1, forward strand.
AACACCGTGGGTCTCAGAAAACTCTGACGCTTGGTTCGGTAGTCTGCCTAGGGTCCCTGGGTGGGCGTTCGTCATACATTAAAACTGTGTAAAGAATTGTGGATAACTTCAAATATGCATCTTTGATTTATTTTGGAGAGAGAGCGCCTCAGATTCAAACAGGCGTCTGTAATCCCAAGCTAGTTAAGAGCCCTTAAGCACCTGGGGATCAGGTGCTTTAAAACACACTCCTGCCCAGCCCCTACCCGTGATCAACTGAATAGGAATGTATAGGGGGTGGGATTCAGAACACGCAATTTATTTTAAAAGACCCAGGTGATCCAGGTATGCGGCCAAGGGGTAGAAGCCTGTGAAAACTCCGCGGCACCTGTAGTACATCTCTTTGCAGGAGCTTGGTCAATACCGAACTCCTGTGGCGAATGTGATCATAATGCCAGTTTTCACCTATCTGGCAGCTCTTACTGGACCTTCCCCATGACCCTCTGTGCTGTTGAGTCTCAACTGGCATCAGGAGAAACGGCCAGGCCAGGCCAGTGAGTCCCACCTTTTCTGAACTTCTTCACCTCTCTCACTGTATTGAAAGTGCTGCATCACAAGAGTCATTTAAAAACCAATATAGAGGGACTTCACTGGTGGTCCAGTGGTTAAGAATCTGCCCTTCAGTTCAGGGGACTCTGGTTCGATCCTGGTTGGAGAACCAACATGGGACATGCCTGCCTTGGGGTAACCACGCCTGCTGGCCACAACTAAGATCCTATGCGGCCAGGTAAAACAAAACAAAATACAATAGAGATTTGGGCAGAAGGTCTGTAAAGCTTGTTATAATCATTAAACTCCACAGGAATGTTGTAAAAACCAGACGTGGGAAACTGATCTAGATCAGAGCACAGGCTTTCAACATCTGGATTTTAAACAACTGTTCTGTTAATAGAGACATAGACATTTTCCTGGAAAAAATATTTACACATCAGTGGACAAAGCTTTAGTTAGGAAGCTTAATTAGCAAATAACAAAGTTTCCAGCCAGACAGTCCTTGGCAAATAGTCTTCAGATGTACTTACAAAAAGAAGGGTCAGTGAAAAACGTGATTTTTTTACGAAAAATTTCAAATTCCTCTTGGACTGCATGTTTGTTTCACCAGGGAAACCGCACATTAATTAAGAACAGTTGAACGTTTTCTGTCAGGAAATCTCTTTATTCTCAAGCAGGGTTTTATTTTTATTTATTTTATTTATAATTCTTTCAGCTGTAAGCAGTATATCTTGGCTCTATACATTTTATTTATTTTTAACTTTTTACTTTGTTTTGAGCTGTAGCCAGTTAACAATGTTGTGATAGATTAAGGTGAAGAGCAAAGGACTCAGCCATATGGATACACGTATCCATTCTCCCCCAAACCACACTGCTATATTTAAAATGAATAACCAGAACCTACTGTGTTTGGAGAAGGCGATGGCACCCCACTCCAGTACTCTTGCCTGGAAAATCCCATGGATGGAGGAGCCTGGTGGGTTGCAGTCCATGGGGTCTCGAAAAGCCGGACACGACTGAGCGACTTCACTTTCATGCATTGGAAGAGGAAATGACAACCCACTCCAATGTTCTTGCCTGGAGAATCCCAGGGACGGGGGAGCCTGGTAGGCTGCCGTCTGTGGGGTCACACAGAGTCGGACACGACTGAAGCGACTTAGCAGCAGCAGCAGCAACTGTATATAGCACATGGAATCGTGCACAGTGTTATGTGGCAGCCTGTACATTTTATTATTATTATTGCCATGTGATATGTGGGACTTTATTCCCCAACCAAGAATCTAACCTGCTCTCCCTGCATTGGAAGCTCAGAGTCCTAACCACTGGATGACCAAGGAAGTCCCTTTTTTCTTTCCTGCTTTTAAATCATTTTTGATCCTGTTCACATAACTTTTTTCCCCTCCAATTTTCAGAGCTTTCTTCTGGTTGGTGTCTCTGCTGTTTTCTTCCCTCATTTGGTTCACGACAGCAACCCTTATTGGTAACAAAGATGAACCAAGAGAGAAATATCTGCTGATTTTTGGAGTGTTAATCTCAGTCCTTATCCAAGAAATGTTCCGGTTTGCATATTATAAACTTTTAAAGTAAGTGTTTGGTTTACCTTTTTCCCCAGTGTTTTTTGAATTATTATTTAGTAATTTGAAACATTAGTATGTTGTTGTATTTGAAGGTCCGTGTCTTCCTACATAGTTCCAAGCCAGGGGATGGTACACTTCCAGCCTGAAAATATTGAGTATTTTGAGTTGTGGGCCCTCATTCCTTCCTTCACTCATTCAAAAAATATGTCTTGAGAGTTTGCTTAATGCCATGCACTACTCTGGGTACTGGGGTTACAGCATGATTAAAAGACAGTCTCATGGTGGTGGTACCTTATAGTGGAAAGAGACAACAAATGAATAAATAAGAAAATATATCATATATTACAAGATAAGTGCCATAGAGAAAAATAAGGTAGAGCAAGTCATTGAAATAATAAGTACAAAAACTGTTCCAAATCAGAATTTATATGTGCTTCTCTTTGACATCACCTAAAATAGGTAATTCTTATGGCAGTTATGCTTGCCATAATTTTGACTGTATTGGGGAAACAGGTGTTCATTTTGTGATAATGTCATATGATTTCATGTCTGTAATAGAAAAATACATTTAAAAAAAAAAGTGGGCGTGAGTTCCCTTCCTAGGCCAAGAAGCAGGTCATCTGTAGGATCCATGAGGAGCTCACGTGAAACCACTGTTTGAAAGCAGAGCTTGAACTTGGAGCAGTAGTTTCCTTCCGGCAGTCATGAGTTTGGCTTTGATTACGTAGTAATGCTTAGTTAGTAGGCTGATAAATGTGCTGTTTTTTCATTTCTGCAAATGAGTTCATTAAAGCACTTTATGACTTTCAAGGGTGCAACCAAGACAGAAAGGACCTCAATAGCATCTCTTGTAATAGGCTTCTGATCCTTTGTTCCTGCCAAAATGCCAAGGCTTCTGTATTTTTTACTTGATGCTTTTAATAACAGATACTGAAATTTTAATAATCAAGCAATTTAAACCACGAGTAGAAAACCAGGAAGCCATTGCTTAGAAGCAAAAGTAGTATCTTAGAAAAGGTTTAAAAATGAAAGTTCCATTAGTTCCTGGAAATATTAAAGAGCAACAGATAAAAAAGATAACATTTCAGGTTCCATGGGAATTACAGTATCCTTAAGAGATGGACATTCAGCTATGGTTGAATATTTCTGGCATGCAGCAGTTAACTGCCATTCCAAAATTTAATTTTTACTGTAGAATATGTTAAGGTAATAAAAATCTCCCCTCTGTCTCACCTCTACCATGCACAGGCAAAAGCAGTCTCTCGCATGGTTGTCATCTTATCTCTTTCAAGACTGCATTCCTCATTTTCTCACCGGCCCTTAGAAGACACGGATGTGACTTCCAAATCTTTTCCTGTCTCTGTTCTATTATGTCAGTGGACACACCCCTTTCTGGCAGTGCCCGGGGTTTACCTGTGCCCAGGACCCAGCACAGTGCCCCGCTGTGGTCAGAGTGGTTCAGAAAGCAGGGCCCTTCCCACCGTTGACAGGGCACTTTTCTCTTAAGCCAGCTTCTGATTGTACTGGACTTTCTTACTCTAACGTCATCGTCATTGGCTCACATTGGTTTTGCGTTTTCTGATTTCAGTAGATTTTCATAGATAGGTCCTGGCTTTAGTAATAACCCTTTAGGTCTTGAGATTCTACAACCTCAGTTACCTGAATTGGCTGAGTATCTGCTGTTCTTTACTGTTGTGTTTCTTCATGATTTCCTCCTGAAATGCAAAGCTTTATTGGCTCTAACCCAAGGTTCCAGTGGCAACCCGCTCTAGTACTCTTGCCTGGAAAATCCCATGGACAGAGGAGCCTGGTAGGCTGCAGTCCATGGGGTCACTAAGAGTTGGACACGACTGAGCGACTTCACTTTCACTTTTCACTTTCATGCATTGAAGAAGGAAATGGCAACCCATTCCAGTGTTCTTGCTTGGAGAATCCCAGGGACGGGGGAGCATGGTGGGCTGCCGTCTATGCCGCACAGAGTCAGACACGACTGAAGTGACTTAGCAGCAGCAGCAGCAACCCAAGGTTCCAAAAGACAACAAGCCCAACATGAGTTGCCTTTTTGTGGGGAGTGGGGGCGGGGAATGGCGGCTATTGCTGTGCTGCTTGTGGGATCTTAGTTCCCTGACCAAGGATTGAACCTGCATCCTGGCAATGACAGTGCGGAGTCCTAACCACTGGATTGCGAGGGAATTCCCCATGGGTTGCCCTTTTTAATGAGGGCACTGAGGGCATAGGACCACATGCGGAAGGAAGTATTGCTGTCAGTCTGCAGGCTCTCAGGCCAGGAAATTCAGAGAAACCTCCTTGGCCTTCTGGGGAAACCATATTTGGTCCTCCAAAAGGACCTTTGGAGATTTGCAGATAAATAATAGGACAAATATGTATTAACAGGTGCCTTTGTTTGCCTTTACAAAATGGATCTGCAACAAACCTTTGGAATATGATAAGTATTTTCCTAGCACATTTTTAAAATGTTGGATGTTATGTAGTTACATGTTAAAACAAGTTTGAAAATTATGTACTTTACTCATGACTAACATTTATATAGATACATTTAAGTTGCTCTCTTAGGCTTCACCAAATTAAATATAGGAACTTCAGTTTAATCAATATTTTAACTATCTCCACTGCCAAGGTAGGTTTTGAAATTTTAAGTTTAAAGTACTGCCTCAATAATATTTTTGCTACCTGAATTTGGTGCCAAGATTAAAGTGTGGAGAGCTTGCACCAGTTTTATATATATATATATATATATATAGAATTGAATCAAAGTATTTATTGTTGTTTAGTCACTTCAGTGGTGTCCAGCTCTTTTGTAGCCCCATGGACTGTAGACTTCAAGGCTTCTCTGTCCATGGAATTCTCAAGGCAAGAATACTGGAGTGCGTTGCCATTTCCTTCTCCAGGGTATCAACCCGGGTATCAAACTTGCATCTCCTGCATTGGCAGGCAGACTCTTTACCACTGTGAGCCACTAGGGAAGGCCACTTATCATTGTAGTTCAATATGAATTTATTTCATGACTCAGGCCTTAGGAACAGTGCTTCATCTTGAATGAATGAATCGTAACTTTCAGCCTAGTAAAGCATTGCACTGTGAGAAATTGACACGTGGCCACAAATGATAGTTTTTTCTAGCTTAATTAGAAGGAAAAAAAAAAAATCCAAGTTATGGTCCTGCGTATTGCCTAAAATATACACTAGAATGTTTTTGGCTTGGAGTGAAGCTTTTGTAGTTTCAGTTGTCTGATAATGCTGATCCCATAAAGATTTGGTAATTTAAAAATCATTTATAGAAGAAGTGATAAGATAATCATTGCTACAACCTTTTAAAAGGCATAAGTCTATTTTAAAAAATTTCTAAAATAGTGCATTTACATGCATATTCTGTGGTACTTTCCCTCTCTTACACACACATGTAGAGTGAATCAGAGCAAACAAGAAAGCTGGTATGATTTATCATATGTTTTTCAGTTTATATTTCAAAAAATTGAGCTTTTTCTTTTTTTGTTCTTAGAAACAATAATAAATGCAAACAGAATTTTTCCATTTCAGTAAAATGGTGAAATGAAAATCACTGTCCCTCATGTCATCAGTTGTGTGTTGTTCCATCAGGAACTTGGAAGCAGATGACGGTGCCTTTTACTTTTTCATTTCCTGGTATTGGCGCTGAGAACTGTTGGTGCACTAGACCTTTCCTTCCTCATAGGAGGAGGACATTTACAAAAGTTTTCAGTTTACAGCCTTAATATATTTGTGATAGCAGTACTTTGTTATACTAAATATCAAAAATCTTTTATTCATTACTGAGCAATTTATATAAAACAGAAATCTTCCAAAATTTACTGATTCTATTATACCATTATATCTGTTTGTTGATGGAGATTATTGCTCTTATGTAGGTCTGTAAGCATTCATTAGCCTTTCAAAACACTCCTGTGATAGGTGAGTTTATATAGGCTACTTGGGCATTTCAGGTGGTTACTGTTCCAGAGAAAGATGGTCACAGTATGGCAAATGAAATGGCAAATTTTTCATTTCCTTGTTTTTTTTTTGGTCTTGTGTGGCATGTGGGATCTTGGTTCCCTGACCAGAGATCAAACCTGTGCCCCCTGTAATACAAGTGTTGGGCCTTACTTAACCACTGGACCACCAGGGAAATCCCAAAGACATTTTTCTTTATGCTTATTACTATTTTGATTGAATTCTGTGTTGCCTTATTTAATGCATTAAATAATATATATATGGCAAATATATATAAATATATATTTTATGTGATGAGATAGGCTCACTGCAGTGAATATGCATACCTTGAAATTTAATTAACACAATAACCCAGAATATAAGTTCTGTGTTCTGGCTAATTTTCTACTCTTAGAGTTAACCTCACTCACTCTTGTTTCAGCACTTGTTGAAAAGTCATTCTAAAATGTTTGGTTCCTTGGTTGCTTTACAAAATGTATTTTATGGTAAATATAATTTAAATATCCTTTGAGTCAGGAATATTGTTGCAGACTTTCTAACCAACAAAGGATAGTAATAGTGACGAGAGTGGAACTGACCTGGCCACAGTCCTGACACATTTGTGGCGGAGTGGGGGGCAGGACTCATGTAAGTTTGCAGGTTGTCCACAACAGAAGCCTGGATACAATCACTCTGAAGATCATTTCTTACTGAGCAGTGGTTCTTTCAGGTGTTCACTTATCTTCTTTTCTGAAGGTAGCATTTTATTCTCCCCTGAAGCTTGATTGGGGATATGAAAGAACTGTTTTAGAATCAGAAGACCATGTGATTAGGTATCCATATGAGAGTTCAGACCATCAGTGTGAACAGGATTTAAAAGTTAAGGAGAGGGACTTCCTTAACTCTTCCTTAAGGAGAGGTAGTCTAGTGGTTAAGACCTGGCTTCCAGTGTGGGCGGCAGGTTCGATCCCTGGTCAGGGATTTAAGATCCCACATGAAAGATCCCCATAAGAACAACAAACAAACCTAAGACTAGAGAGAGATGGGGTGAATGACTATCAATCATTGGTAAAGATGGCTTTTTTGAGCAATTGTTGCCTGAACTAGACTTTGAGGAATGAGTACCATTCAGGTTCTACGGAGTGGAAGGTAGAAGGGAGGGTGGCACAATAAGTCTAACCCAGGCAGAAATGCAGCAAAGTACTAAGAAAGTGGAATTAAAGATACAGTACTTTGGGGAGAGGAACAGTTCAGAGTGGTAGATGCCATGGCATGTTGAATTAAGTACTTCCTAACACAGACTGGTTCCAAATAGGAAAAGGAGTACTTCAAGGCTGTATACTGTCGACCCTGCTTATTTAACTTCTATGCAGAGTACATCATGAGAAACGCTGGGCTGGATGAAGCACAAGCTGGAATCAAGATTGCTGGGAGAAATATCAATAATCTCAGATATGCAGATGACACCACCCTTATGGCAGAAAGCAAAGAAGAACTAAAGAGCCTCTTGATGAAAGAGAAAGAGGAGAGAGAAAAAGTTGGCTTAAAGCTCAACATTCAGAAAACGAAGATCATGGCATCCGGTCCCATCACTTCATGGCAAATAGGTGGGGAAACAGTGGCTGACTTTATTTTTCTGGGCTCCAAAATCACTGCAGAT
>NW_011475885.1:407127-408294 GCF_000754665.1 Bison bison bison
CCTTGGACTGCAAGGAGATCCAACCAGTCCATCCTAAAGGATATCAGTCCTGAATATTCATTGGAAGAACTTATGTTGAGGCTGAAACTCCAATATTTTGGCCACCTGATGCAAAGAAATGACTCATTTGAAAAGAGCCTGCTGCTGGGAAAGATTGAAGGCGGGAGGAGAAGGGGATGACAGAGGATGAGATGGTTGGATGGCATCACTGACTCAATGGACATGAGTTTGAGTAAACTCCTCAAGTTGGTGATGGACAGGAAGGCCTGGCGTGCTGCAGTCCATGGGGTTGCAAAGAGTTGGACACAACTGAGTGAGTGAACTGATACTGAAGCTTAGTCATGGTGGTGCTAGTGGTAAAGAATCACCTGCCAGTACAGGAGAATAAGAAATGAAAGTTCAGTCCTTGGGTGGTGCAACCCACTCCAGTATTATTGCTTGGAGCATCCTGGACAGAGGAGCCTGGCGGGCTATAGTACATAGGGTCGCACAGAGTCAGATATGACTGAAGTCACTTAACACACAAGCTTAGTCATAAGTATTGCTTTTTTTCCCCCTTATTAAACCCAATACTGATGGCTTGTTTACTTATATTATTTTTCCTATTCTTTGTGAATGTCAGATAAAAGGCAAAAGTTGATTGGAAATTTTGGTTGATTTTAGTTATTTGAAGCTTTGTTGTACTCATTTAAATGGATTTTAGATTTAGAGTATAATCTGATCAAAAACCTCATTAAGTATCTGAATTTTAAGATACCTTATGTGTTTTTCTGATATACTACTTTAAAAAAATTATATGTGTGTTTTTATTTTAGAAAAGCCAGTGAGGGTTTGAAGACTATAAACCCATATGAGAAAGCACCCTCTATGAGATTGCTGGCTTATGGTAAGTTAGAGCTGCATAGTGTTGTAAAGATAAAAAACAAACAAAAAAAAAACTTGACCTAAAAGCCATTTTTATCTTTTATAGCTTTGTGGGTTTCTAGTAGTATTACTGCATTGACCTATTGGTGTTTTTTTTTTTTTTTTTTGCTTTCTAGAGCCCTTTTATATGGAGAAGGCAATGGCACCCCACTCCAGTACTCTTGCCTGGAAAATCCCATGGACGGAGGAGCCTGGTGGGCTGTAGTCCATGGGGTCACAAAGAGTCAGACATGACTGAGCCTG
>NW_011475886.1:0-33766 GCF_000754665.1 Bison bison bison
CAGCCATGAAATGAAAAGATGCTTGCTCCTTGGAAGAAAAGCTATAACCAACCTAGACAGCATATTAAAAAGCAGAGACATTACTTTGCCGACAAAGGTCCATCTACTGAAAGCTTTGGTTTTTCCAGTGTATGGATGTGAGAGTTGGATTGTAAACCAAGCTGAGCACTGAAGAATTGATGCTTTTGTACTGTGGTGTTGGAGAAGACTCTTGAGAGTCCCTTGGACTGCAAGGAGATCCAACCAGCCCATCCTAAAGGAGATAAGTCCTGAGTGTTCATTGGAAGGGCTGATGCTGAAGCTGAAACTCCAATACCTGGCCACCTGATGTGAAGAACTGACTCACTGGAAAAGACCCTGTTGCTGGGAAAGATTGAAGGCAGGAGGAGAAGGAGATGACAGAGGATGAGATGGTTGGATGGCATCACCAACTCGATGGACAAAAGTTTGAGCAAACTTCAGAGGTTGGTGTTGGACAGGGAAGCCTGACATGCTGCAGTACATGGGATCACAAAGAGTTGGAGACAACTGAGCAAATGAACTGAAATGATCAGGCTGAATGCCTAGTTTATAGTGTGGAAATGACTTACTACACAGCATCAGTAAATTGGTAGAAAAAAAAAAGAAAAAGTCAGACATCAGAGAGGGAGACTCTTATGCAGCATTAATTTTATATGTGTATATATATATATATTTATTTATTGATATTTATGTATTTATATATGTGTGTTTGTGTATATTGGAGAGGGGCATGGCCACCCACTCCAGTATTCTTGTCTGGAGAATCCTCATGGACAGAGGAGCCTGGTGGGTTACAGTCTATGGGGTCCCAAAAAGGAGTCGGACATGACTGAGTGACTAAACACATATGTGTGTGTGTGTGTGTGTGTGTGTGTGTGTGTACATATATAGTTGTTCAGTTGCTCAGTCATGTCTGACTCTTTGCCACCCCATGGACTACAGCATGCCAGGCTTCCCTGTCCTTCACCATCTCCTGAAGCTTGCTCAAACTCATGTCCACTGAGTTAATGATGCCATCCAACCATCTCATCCTTTGTTGTTCCTTTCTCCTCCTGCCTTCAATTTTCCCCAGCATCAGGGTTTTTTGTAATGAGTCAGTTCTTCACAACAGGTAACCAAAGTATTGGACCTTCAGCTTCAGCATCAGTCCTTCCAAAGAATATTCAGACTGTTTTCCTTTAGGTTTGACTGATGTGATCTCCGTGCAGTCCAAGGGTCTCTCAAGAGTCTTCTCCAACACCACAGCTCAAAAGCATCAGTTCTTCAGCAATCAGACTTCTTTATAGTCCAACTCTCACATCCATACATGACTACTGAAAAACCCATAGCTTTCAGTATACAGACTTTTGCTGGCAAAGCAATATCTTTGCTGTTTAATACACTGTCTATATTTGTCATACCTTTCCTTCCATGGAGCAAGCATCTTCTAATTTCATGGCTGCAGTCATCATCCACAGTAATTTTGAAGTCCAAGAAAAGAAGATCTGTCCCTGTTTCTACTTTTTCCCTTTCTACTTGTGATGAAGTGATGGAACCAGATGCCATGATCTTTGCTTTTTGAATGTTGAGTTTTAAGTCAGCTTTTTCACTCTCCTCTTTTACCCTCATTAAGGGACTCTTTAGTTCCTCTTCGATTTCTGGCATAAGGGTGGCATCATCTGTGTATCTGAGGTGATTGATATTTTCCTGGCAATCTTGATTCCAGTTTGTGCTTTATCCAGCCTGGCATTTCTCATGATGTTCTCTGCATATAAGTTAAGTAAACAAGGTGACAATATACAGCCTTGTCATACTCGTTTCCCAATTTTGAACCAGTCTGTTGTTCCATGCAAGGTTCTAACTGCTGCTTCTTGACCCACAAACAGATTTCTCAGGAGACAGGTGAGGATGTCTGGTATTCCCATCTCTTGAAGATCACAGTTTGTTGTGATCCACACAGTCAAAGGCTTCACCATAGTCAATGAAGCAGAATTAGATGTTTTTCTTGAATTTCCTTGCTTTCTCTATGATCCAACGGATGTTGGCAATTTGATATCTGGTTCCTCTGCTTTTTGTAAACCCAGAATGGAAAATTGTAAATAGTATTATATATATATTATATATATTATATATGTCCATATATATATATCATGCATATCTTTTTTTAAAGTCACATTCCTTAAGTATCAGGGAAGGGAGCCAAGTCCTTGGTAATTAGTAAAGCTAGTGGAGGTGATGGAATTCCAGTTGAACTCTTTAAAATCTTAAAAGATGATGCTGTTAAAGTGCTGCACTCAGTGTGCCAGGAAATCTGGAAAACTGAGCAATCGCCACAGGATTGGGAAAAGTCAGTTTTCATTCCAATCCCAAAGAAAGTCGGTGCAAAATATGGTGAATAATTAATTGAATACATTTCAATCCATTCTTGGATGTGTCTCAGGGACTTTTAAACTGCACATTCCTATAACAAAACAAGTATTCATATACCCATGTTCAGATTATTTTGATGAAATGATTAATGAGATGGGAAATAAATAGCAGAATGATTTTCTTTGTCTCATTTACAGCATTAACCTGGGATGCAAGAATAAGAATAATTGAATGTATTTATACTGAAAATTACCACTGCAGCTAGCTTGGTTTTTTTTCCTCTTAAGCCTGAATTTAATTTTCTTTGAGGAGTATATGTGCTTCTTTGGTTGAATATTTGCTTGTGGAAAGTTGTAATACAAAGCATGTTAAATTCACACCTAAGAATTTTGACTGAAATGCTGCTGATGAAAACTATAGAGACCAAGTCCTCCCACATTCTGCAGAGTGAAACCGAATCTGTCCTCTCAGTGACGGTCTCTGCAGGAGTCCTGTGTTTCTTTGCCAGGTGCTTCTCATATCCTTGGGCCTTTGGTAACTTCCCTGGTGGCTCAGTCAGTAAAGTGTCTGCCTACAATGTGGGAGACCTGGGTTCAATCCCTGGGTGGAAAAGATCCTCTGGATAAGGAAATGGCAATCCACTCCAGTACTCTTGCCTGGAAAATCCCATGGATGGAGAAGCGTGGTAGGCTACGGTCCATGAGGTCGCAAAGAGTCGGACATGACTGAGTTACTTCACTTCACTTTAGTGACTGAAAAACAAGAGCAATAGTTTCTTTCCAATAGTATGTTAGTTTCTACTATACAGCAAAGTGAGTCAGCTATAGATAGATAGCAGCTATATTAAAGGTTCAGTCCTATATGTTTGGGGGAAATCAGGGCAAGGCACATGTCCTCTTTTGGACAGAATGATTTAGGACATGGAGAAGATGATTTTAAGATGACCAAGGAAGGAGAGTTGGCATAGGTCACATGTGACCTCTGGACCATGTTGGAAGAACATGGAAATGTGCTTGGGGAAAGCCTACACATTACTAGGTGAAGAGGACCCATTGGAAGAGGAGAAAAGGGACAGGGATGTCTCTATTTATCCATAGATTTAAAAGAATTTTTCCAGCAGGAAAGCCACAAAGGTCTCAGAAGCCTCAGTTACACATAATTTCTAACAGTACTTAATGATGAATCCAAGGAAAATGTAGACTTCAACTCACAGAGGGGTTGAGAATGTGGCTCAAACCTTCTGGGGGAAAAAGGGGAGGGGAGATGTCTGGAGGGTAGACCAAGTGTACACCAAAATAATCTTGAACTTTTACAAAAAACTGAAATTCATCCCTGTGTTCTTAGAAGGAGTAGTGGTACTTTACAAGAAGAAAAACAGATTCCAATTTGCACAAATATGAGAGAACAGAAAAGTTTTATTAAAATAACAATAAGCAAATAATTGGCAGCTGTTAGTTTCACAGGAAAAGGAGAGAGAGAACTGGTTATTCAGCAAACTGGTTGTTGTTGGTCAAAGATTTCCTACAGATATATCTGAATACACCAAGCATTATTCCCTTATCTGTTGAATATCTTTTGCACCTTTTGGCATTTCAGGTAGTTGAGTTCTGAAAGATCTATTTGCCAGAGAACTCTTTGTTCATAATGGTCAGTTGATAAGGAACCATTTGAGGCCTTCAGTAAAATTATAAGTGAACAAATTTTCATTCATCTAGAAGGATTTCTATCAGTATTCTTTAGGTAAGTTTAACTAATGGGAAGAATTGATCTTTCAAATAAACTATAAGGGTAAGATGATCAGTGCCATCTAAAGACAACATAAGTGAGAAAAAGATGTAGGGGAAGATCACCCACCAATCTAGAAAGGATCTAGAGGAGAAATCTCTTCTAGGGATAAAGAGACAAAGCCTGGGGTCATCTTCTTGGGTCTCCTGCATCCCCTGTCTTGGTGTCTCTGAGAAAGAATTCACAAATTAGGGAGCATCAATACATTCTGCTTCAGAGTGTCACAAGTTGAGAATTTATCCCTTTCCTGTTAAATCAATCAAACATATACCAATTATCAATAGTGAACTTACTCTCCTTAGCCCTGAGAGCCTCAGAAAAAAAGGAGAATGCTCTGAGTTACATGGGGTAGGACCACCAGAAAATATACAGGAAATATAGACAGATTTTCATGAAGTTTAATCCTTAAACAGAGAGAAGACAAGGGAAGCAAACTCTAACAACTTAAGGATGATTTCAAGTATCTTATTCTGACTCAAAACATCATCTCTGGCTGTTTGCTGCCTTGAAACCCAGTAAGCTTCCCTTTCTTCCAATTGCCTTTCCATTTTCACCTTCCACTTTTGCTGTTCTAGTTTATCCTTCAGCTTCCTGATTTCCTCTTTGAAGTCCTGTTTTATCTGAGCTATTGCTCTCTCGAGCTCTTCTCTGTAACTTTCTTGTAACACTTGGATTTGTTTCTGAATCTCCTCCTCGGTCTTCTGATACAGGCTATTCATGTAGTATCTCCCATTGCACTTGTCCACCACATCCTGGACCAGGGCCAGCAGCTGCTCCCTCTGGTTCTCCTGCTCAGCTCCTGTGGCCTTGTTGTTGAAAACACAGTAGCGATCTCTGAACTTGCGAATCAGCTCTTGGATGGCTGTAGGAGCTTGCTTTAAGTAATCACGGAAATCCTACCTTCTAACTCATCTTTCCAGGTGAATAAGGCAATCATGTCTTCCCTAGCTCTCTCTCCAAACATCATCAGGATCTTCTCTGTGGCTTTCTGGCCTTCGGGCATGTAATGGCCCAGGGGGATGACCAGGAGCAGAGCATGAGGCCCTGGGGAGGTCAGCACCATGCAGCGGGTAATCTTGACAGTCTCAGCATCTAGGACTTCCATGTCAAAGAGGCCAGGTGTGTCCATGATGACAACTTCTCTCCCCTTCTAGGTGCTGCTTCCTTTCTTACAGTGCTTGGTGATGGATACAGCCGAAAAGCTAGATGGAAACACTTTTTCTCTGAGGATGCTATTTCCTGTTGTGCTTTTTCCTGCCCCAGTCTTACCCACTAACACAAGTCTCAGCTGGGAATCTCCAGGGTTTGCAAGCCCTGGAACATCAGGAAACAAAAGTCTCAGTGTTAGAATGAACTTCAACTGTCTCCCCTGCAAGGCTCCTGCCCAGTGAATAAATATTCAACCCTGAATATTCATTGGAAGGACTGATGCTGAAGCTGAACTTCCAATACTTTGGCCACCTGATGCAAAGACCAGACTCACTGGAAAAGATTCTGATGCTGGGAAAGGTTGAAGGCAAAAGGAGCAGGGGGTGGCAGAGGACAAAATGGCTAGACAGCATCACCAAATCAATGGACATGAATTTGAGCAAACTCCAGGAGAGAGTGGAGGACAGAGGAACCTGGCAAGCTGCAGTCCATGGGCATGGCTTAGCAACTGAACAACAATAACAACAGATATTTTTCAGGATCCCTTTCAGCTTCTTACTCTGACCTTGTGGAAGCAAACAGCTCATAGAGAAGTAAGCAATATGATTAAGAAGAGGACTCTGAGTTGCTCCCAGTAGCTGTTCTTCATAAGATAGGAGATAACACAAAATTGACTATGCATATTCGACTTCCTAGGAAAGTTGAAAGTTAATATCAGAGCAGTAGAGCACAGCAATTGAAACTTGAATTTAAACACCAAATCATCTACCAGCTCTTTCTGTGCCAGTATTCAGCAAGTCTCTGCATATCTCTGCAATGTGTCTATAAAGTCAAAGTCCTCTGGATTTGTCAGGCATAGACCCAGGACCAGAGGGATGGCAATTGACAATCACAAGTGAAAGCCTGTTTTTCCAAGAAGGCAGACTTTGCCGGCTGCCCCTTGAACTTAAGAGTCTGATTCCTGAATGAGGAATCCTGTTATATCTACCCATTTCTGCTTTGAGACAATGTCTACATTATCCCATGCACAACATCATAGACACTGTTAGCAACCAGGTTATTTTCAGAGCCATCACCATTCACCCAGGTCCTCAGACTGGAAAGCTAGGAGTCGCCCTCGACTCCCCTCTTTCCCCCACTTTCCAGATCCAGCCCATCAGCATGTTCTCTTGGCTCCGAATCTGTTCGCCTGTCTCTGTTTTGAAGACCATCATTCCAGTCCAGATTCCATCACCACCCCTGCCTCAGCAGTCTCCTAACAGGTATCTCCACTTCTGCTTTGTCTCTTCCAGTCTATTCTGTGAGGTGGACTAATCTTTAAAAAATATCAATCAAACAGAACCAGGAACTTGCAGAAACCTCTCCTGTGACATCCACAAAATCTGTAGTTAGCCTCCGTCTCCCACACACTTTCTGATGAAGTGTTTGCTGATCCCCGAATCCCTAAGGCAGAGTTTTTCCCACTTGAGAACCAGAATCCCAGGATAAAAAAAGTAAATTTCCCAATGCTGCAAACACTGGATATGGGATGACTAAGATATATCTAAGAAAAAAATGTACATAAGAATTCAGAGTATTCTTAATAGTTGGCCTCACAATAGAAGCTCCAACCTAAGGAGATCCCAGGGCATTGGTTGGCCTTAGAGACAGGCTGTAGGAAATTCATGGCCCAGCAGTAAAAAGGCACCAAGGCCAGTGCCAACACTGCAACCATTGGCCAATGCTGATAACGAATGGATGGCAACCTCTGAAGATGGCAGCCATAGCCACGAAGGAATCCATCTCTGCACTCATGCCTGGGGAAGGTGGATTCTGAGCTCCTCTCATCGAGATGCTGGGTCTGTTTCTCCAACCCTCCAGTCTGACTGGGCCATGTGACTTGCTTTGGATCATAGGATCATGAAAACATGGTTAAGCAGAGAATCCAAAAGCACTGACACATTGTGCTTTGCCTTCTCTTTCTGATTTTTGGAACCCTACACCTGCCCTGGTTTAGCCTACTTGATGAGGGGCACAAGGCCCTGTTATCCCTGTCTGCCTGGTCGACCCAGAGCTTGCTGACCACCAGACATGTCTATGAGGCTACCCAAGATTATTGTGTTGCATCCTAAACCACCAGCTAAGCACCCACACATGAGTCAGTCTGGCTGAAATTAGCCAGGTTGGTCCAGACACAAGCACGGCCCAAATGAGTGACCCTCAAAATTAAGAGCCAACTAAATGGTTGCTGTTTTAGGTTCCTAAATTGTGGGATGATTTGCTAAACCAGAAAAAGCTCAAATGATAGAATCTATTCCTAGGATAAAGGGGTAGAGGGAGGGTTATATGAGAAATGGAGTGATCAGTCTGTTGAGTGTGTTGCTTAGAGTGAGGCCACTGGGAGCAGGGAAATTAGGGGCCTGAATGAGGCATTGATCACCCCCACGTTCCTCCTTCCTAGTCCTCTCGGGCTGAAGAGAGGGTGGGAGAAACCAGCCGGGAGGCCACAACCCATGATCTGGTGTGCCCACATGGTAGGAAGTAGCAAATAAGAAACCTCTTCAAGCCCGGGAGAGGTCAGGGTATTGGAACTCTCCTCCTGCTCACTGTTAAGCTACATCATAAGGAGGATGCAGAGAGGGTGGAGAGAATGAGAGTGCAGAGCAAATGAAGGGAAACTGAGAAATGTGGTTGAAGATTTTTTGCTCTTGTACAGGTTGGCTGGATGACAGGGCAGGAGATTCCCAGCCCTCCCCCCAAGCCTGGCTGCCCTCCCCAAGCAGCCTGTCACCGTGACTGGTCCTGGGTTCGCTGAGGTATTGGGTGTCCATTGTGGTTTGGATTCCTGGGAATAAAGAGACAGAATTACGTTATTACAGGGACATGCAGAATAAACTGGAAACATCGACCTCCTATAAACTACACTTTCCCTTTCTTCATAAACTTGGTACTCAATCTCTCCTCTATTTCTCAATACTTCTTAACTCCGCTTTCAGTCTCATTTTCAGGCTGTCATTTTTCTTTACACAGATGTAAGTGCTTCAAGTGCTTCCTTGGCACTGGTTCTGGGTGCCCTTCCCTCCTCTATGCAATTATTGCTCTGAATGCCATTTATATGTAGTCTGCAGCCTAGACCCTTCTCCGAGTTCCAACCTTTTCTATCCCATTCAAATTCTCCATTTGGCAATTTTGTGGGCATCTCAAACCGATTTGGACAAAATGACACCCTGACCTCCATCTCCAGCCTTGTTCACATTTCAGTAAATTACATCATGAAACGGCTCATGCAGAATCCTGGGGTCATATCTAAAACACTTCTTTCCTCACTTACAGTCCATCACCAAATCCCATAGATTTTTGTTCCCCAAATGAAAAATTATCCATTTCTCCCTATTTCCATATGAATCCAATCCTATCATTTGATTGCAATGTGGTAGGCTCCCAAATGATACTGTATCTTCAATCCCTCCTCTACTTAATAGTCAGATGCCTTTATAAAATTTATAATCGAAGGATAATTGCTTTACAGCATTGTGTTGGTTTCTACCAAACATCAACATGAATCAGTCATAGGTTTACCATGTTTGCTCCCACATGAACATCCCTCCCATCTCCCTCTGCATCCCTTCCTCTAGGTTGTTACTGAGCCCCAGTTTGAGGTCCCTGAGTCATACAGCAAATTCCCATTGGCTACCTATTTTATATGTGGTAATGTATATTTCCATGTTACTCTCTCTGTACATAGTCAAATGCCTTTTTGATATTTGTTTTTTTCTCTTGTTTAGATTTATTAATGAATTGCTTTTGTTTTTTATTTTTCAAATAGTTGAAAGTCCTTGGAATGGTCCCAAAGGACTTGCACAATCAATTTCTCCCTCTCTCTCAAAAATCTTTAATCATACTGCCTCCTCAGTATTCCCTGAATCCTCTAAGGTCCCCCCAGCTCCTAGACCTTTGAGGAGCACTTCCCCCTCCCTGGAGTACTGCCACCCCCACCCAATGGCCAACTTGTTTCTGCTCAACCCTGAGGTCTCAGTGTTTTGTTATTTCTCCAGAGGGGACCTCTCCACCCACATCATCAACCAAGAAGACAGGTTTAGTGTGGAGTTTGTTCTAACCACACCCAAGAGTTTCTATAGAATACATACCAAGATAGGAAGTTGTTTGATTTTTTTTTTTTTTACTGCCTCCTTGTAGACTGCTAGCTTTGTGATGGTAAACCTTCTGTGTCTTGCATATGCCCTTATTCCCTAGGAAAAAAGCACAGTATTCGACAAAGCATGGATCTCAAAAAATATTTGTTCAATAAATGAATTGATTAAAACCTCCCACTGTTTCTTGCCTCCTCTGTGATTAAGCTTTATGTCTTGCTTGCATCTGGCTGTGAAAAAGCTTATCTTTTCCTTATTAACAACACATTGCTCTTGAAACATGGCATTACATTTTAGATGTTTTCATCCATCACTACCTACTAAGGTTGGGCAATGGAGAAAGCCATTTGAAGAATTCTTAGCAGAGCAGATTTTAAATAGAACAGGCTGAAAATGCTATTTGTTAAAGACAGAGTCGTCTTATAGGAATGCATCAAATACAGAATTGAAACACTTTATTTTGAAAGTCAATTAGGAATAAGAGTAGGAAACAGCTTCCTATAAACTGGGAAGTGAAATCACAGAATTTTAAAGAATAAGCTTTGTTCACAAAGTTGATGTTGGTTGTGGGCATTAGGAGAAGGAGTAAGATACCAGAAAAAGTAGCACAAAAGGTTTGGGTTATGTCTTAAAGTCTACCGTCCAGTCTGTGGACTCTGTCTTCCACATTCTTTAATGCTGTTCTGTTTATCCTGGTTCAGATATTAAACCAGAGGACTGACCTTGTCTACACACTGACACTGAATGGCTGAATTCTCCTCCAACTGTCTAAGGAACAAGCATCAGTTGATCCCCTGCTTCTCCTGAATGGTAGACAGTAACATGGGTTGGAGTCTCCCTCCTCCTGTCTTCTAAAAGCTTCTTGTCGAGTCCAGCTTGACAAGCAGGGTTTTGGAAAGTGTGATACGGCGAGAAAATGAGAAACGAGACACAAGAATTCAGAGAAAAGTGAGGATCAAAGGACCAACATGGCTCCAAGGTGAAGGTGCCACACTGAATCCAAGCCAGCTTAATTATACTTTCAGACGTGAATGAAAGAATATGCGGGGAGTTAAACTGTAACTCATGTGGCCTTCAGGGCTGAAGAACAAAATGATTATTAACTGCCGGGAGCTAGCGTGAGGAACTCCGCCCGTGGCAAAGGTCATGAGGAAGGAGGCTTGGCATATGCAAAGGCGGGATCAAGCCTCAGGAGTCCCCCTGGAAATTCTCGAGCACCTACCCCCAGAACCAGATTCTGCCTACTTTACTGCTTTGTGCTCTCACCTACACCTCTGACTTTATGGGGGGCTGTCCCCCACCACCTCTATCTGAAAAAGAGTTAACTTACAGCTCCAGTTGATAAAGTTCCTGGGCGTGACAAGAGTGTTTCAACCTACAAACTCCTTTGCAAGTCCTCTAGCATGCCTGAACAGGTTCTTCTGGCCACATGTGATTGTTCACAGCCTCCCAACCATGAGAGGCATGAGATGTTCTAAACTGTCTAAATACAGATTCCTTTGAGTAGTTAAAAGATTGATTAGAAATTGTATTGGTGAAGGGTTTTTCACTTGTTTGGCCAATGTTTGCTGCTAAGTTTCCATATCCCTTACCTACTGTGTCCCTGGCAGTGTATTGATTAATATAATTGGTTTATAGGAATGTAAGTAGTAGCTTTAATGTTTGTAACCTTGGACCCTTGAGTTAATTCTTTTCTGGTTATAGCCCACCACACCTTTGCCCTATAGGAATGCAACTTTATCTGATGCTTTCAGAGGGTGGAGCCTGACTTTAGTTTAATCACCTTTAGAGAAAAATAAGTTTTCTGAAGAAAGGGTCATAAAATGTTAACAGGCCTCCTGGCCAGAAGATGATGTAAATCACCTAAACTTTTGCATATGATAAGTTTGCAGGAAGAAAGTCTGGCTTCGATTAGGATCAAGGACTGCTGTCTTTGCATGACTCTACCCCTTCCCCCATTATCCTTTATGCATAACTTAAGGTATAAAAACTACCTTGGAAAATAAAGTGCAGGCCTTGTTCACTGAAACTTGGTCTCCCCATGTCATTCTTTCTCTCACCTTTTGGCTGAATTCCCATCTGGAGCGTGGAGGCTCATCAAGCCTACTAATTATGCCTGGGCTTCTAAGATCTGACCAGGGAGGCCTTAGTGTCTCCTCTCCTTTGGGAGAACGGGAGGACGCCTGCAGCCTATGTAGGTGACGTAAATTCCTTGCCTTGGAATTTTATTAGCTTTCCACATAAACCAAGTTATTCAGCCTCTTTTCTCCACTAAATTTTCCTGCTGAGCTATCCTTATTCTACTACTCTTTATATCCATAATTCATATTTAATTAAAGCTATTGTATCCAGTTTGCCGACGCCGTCCTTGCTTCGAATTCCCTGGATCCACCGGGGCTGGACCCCGGCAATTAACCATTGAGTAATTAGGAAACAGTAACCAATAATGGGAGAAGGCAATGGCACCCCACTCCAGTACACTTGCCTGGAAAATCCCATGGACAGAGGAGCCTGGTAGACTGCAGTCCATGGGGTCACTAAGAGTTGGGCACGACTGAGTGACTTCACTTTCACTTTTCACTTTCATGCATTGGAGGAGGAAATGGCAGCCCACTCCAGTGTTCTTGCCTGGAGAATCCCATGGATGGCGGGGCCTGGTGGGCTGCCGTCTATGGGGTCGCACAGAGTCGGACATGACTGAAGCGACTTAGCAGCAGCAGCAACCAATAACGACTGTAGATGGAGGTTCGTGACACTGAACAGGAGACAGGAATCAAGACCATCCGCAAGGTAAAGAAATTCAAGAGAGCAAAATGGCTGTCTGAGGAGGCCTTATAAATAGCTATGAAAAGAAGCTAAGCAAAAAGCAAAGGAGAAAAGGAAAGATATACCCATTTGAAAGCAGAGTTCCAAAGAATTGCAAGGAGAGATAAGAAAGGCTTCCTCGGTGATCAGTGTAAAGAAATAGAGGAAAACAATAGAATGGGAAAGACTAGAGATCTCTTCAAGAAAATTCGAGATACCAAGGGAACATTTGATGCAAAGATGGGCTCAATAAAGGATAGAATGGTAGGGACCTAACAGAAGCAGGAGATATTAAGAAGAGGTGGCAAGACTACACAGAAGAACTGTACAAAAAGATCTTCACAACCCAGGTAATCATGATGGTGTGATCACTGACCTAGAGTCAGACATCCTGGAATGTGAAGTCAAGTGGGCCTTAGGAAGCATCACTACGAACAAAGCTAGTGGAGGTGATGGAATTCCAGTTGAGTTATTTCAAATCCTGGAAGATGATGCTGTGAAAGTGCTGCACTCAATATGCCAGCAAATTTGGAAAACTCAGTAGTGGCCACATGTCAGGGGACGTTTAACTTTAAGGAGTCCAATATGATGCACTTTTCTTCCTTTGTGTGCCATTTCTCGAGGATTCTCTGTTCCTTATTAGTTCCAATTCCAGGAACGAGTAGAGCTGCATGCACTTCTCAGGACTGAGATCATGGGAAAGGGTACCTGCTTAGATTCCTTTCAGTAGCTCCCTTCAGTGACTCTTTTCAGTGTCAGTGACCTTTTATGTATTAGACTATCCATTTTGTTGCAATTGATGGAATTTCATCCTTTGTAATGGCTGAGTAATCACTTTACTAAAGATATATAGTCCTGCATTTCTGCTAATAAAATACCCTTGCTCCATTAGAGACTTGGGTCCCCTGCGTCCTTCTTTCTGTCTTCATTCTCTTTGGGGAGTGGAAACCTGCCAAGCTCACTCTCTTACCCGGGCTTCTAAGACCTCCTTGAGAGGACACCCTGTGCATTCATGAGTGGTACAAGTCCTGTGCATGGGCTTTACTGGTTTTCCACATAACCCTAGAGATACTGCTCTCTCTCTTTCCCTTTCCCTCTTTTTTTTCATCGACTCTGGTGCACCAGGCCCCGGTCTGTAAAGAAGACCACAGCCACAGGACTGGAAAAGGTCAATTTTCATTTCAATCCCAAAGAAACGCAATGCCAGAGAGTGCTCAAACTACTGCACAATTGCACTCATCTCACACACTAGTAAAGTAATGCTAAAAATTCTCTAAGCCAGGCTTCAGCAATACGTGAACTGTGAACTTCCAGATGTTCAAGGTGGTTTTAGAAAAGGCAGAGGAACAAGAGATCAAATTGCCAACATTTGCTGGATCATGGAAAAAGCAAGAGAGTTCCATAAAAACATCTATTTGTGTTTTATTGACTCTGCCGAAGCCTTTGACTGTGTGGATCACAATAAACTGTGGAAAATTCTGAAAGATATGGGAATACCAGACCACCTGACCCGCCTCTTGAGAAACCTATATGCAGTTCAGGAAGCAACAGTCAGAACTGGACATGAAACAACAGACTGGTTCCAAATAGGAAAAGCAGTATGTCAGGGCTGTTATATTGTCACCTGCTTATTTAACTTCTATGCTGAGTACATCATAAGATACGCTGGGCTGGAGGAAGCACAAGCTGGAATCAAGATTGCCAGGAGAAATATCAATAACCTCAGATATGCAGATGACACTATCCTTATGGCAGAAAGTGAAGAAGAAGTAAAGAGCTTCTTGATGGAAATGAGACATGAGAGTGAAAAAGTTGGCTTAAAGCTCAACATTCAGAAAACGAAGATCATGGCATCTGGTCCCATCGCTTCATGGCAAATAGATGTGGAAACAATGGAAACAGTGGCTGACTTTATTTTTCTGTGCTCCAAAATCACTGCAGATGGTGATTGCAGCCATGAAATTAAAAGATGCTTACCCCTTGGAAGGAAAGTTATGATCAACCTAGACAGCATATTAAAAGACAGAGACATTACTTTTCTGTGAAGGTCTGTCTAGCCAAGGCTGTGGTTTGTCCAGTGGTCATGTATGGATATGATAGTTGGTCTATAAAGAAAGCTGAGCACAGAAGAATTGATGCTTTTGAAGAGTGGTGTTGGAGAAGACTCTTGAGAGTCCCTTGGACTGCAAGGAGATCCAACCAGTCCATCCTAAAGGAGATCAGTCCTGAGTGTTCATTGGTAGGACTGATGTTGAAGCTGCAACTCCAAACTTTGGCCACCTGATGGAAAGGACTGACTCATTTGAAAAGACCCTGATGCTGGGAAAGATTGAGGGCAGGAATAGAAGGGGACGACAGAAGATGAATTGATTGGATAGCATCACTGAGTCAATGGACTTAGGTTTCTTTGGACTCCGGGAGTTGGTGATGGACAGGAAGGCTTGACGTGGTGTGGTTCATGGGGTTGCAAGGAGTCGGATATGACTGAGTGACAGAACTGAACTAAATACGAATATTCTTATCTATAGATTTTGCACCAGACACGTAAAACATGTGACTCTGAGACAGCAGGTGGGAATCAGTCTGGGGTTGGTTTTCCAACCCCAGGATCATATCATGTTTTCAAGACTATGAACTATTCCCTCTGGATTGTTCCAAGAATATCATGCCTTATAGCATCCAGTTTATCAATAATTATAAATTTCTCTTACGGCCCTTGCCAGGGCCTGCTTTTTTTTGTTCTTCCCATCTCCTGCATCTCGCCCTTTTTGATTTTGCACGTGATGAGAAATGGTGAGAAATGCTAGTAGCTGTTGTTGGCTTCACTGTCTCTCGATCATTCTTCTCCAGACTATGCAGAAACACGAACACATAATTAATAGCACTCCCATAACTGGAGCAATTCCGTATCCAAATGTCTTGATCTGTTTTCAGGGATTAAGAGAAGAAAGATTATCAGCAATAGTATCAAGAAAATCTGATCCAGAAATTACATCAAGATGTTTATTAAAAGCTTTTAGTATGTCTTGTAGATCTTGAATGTCTACAGAAATATTACCTTGGTTCGATAGGTGTCGTTTAACTTTATCCCAGTTGAATTGTCTTATTATATTTGAAAGCCGTTACACAAAAGGATAGTATAGTTCCAATCACATCTTAATCTCATCTGTTTTTGTAAACTGATGAATTGATCTGCTAATAAAATAACAGATTGTTGAAGGTTGACCACTTGGAAGGCCAACTTTTCATCAATTTTTTCTTGAGTGCTCCAAAGGACATCAGCATCTTTATGCCATTCTTGTACAAAATGAACTGTTAGTATAGATTTAGGAAGAGCCATTCTGGCTATGGCTGCCATAGTGGTAATAGTGATAACGCTTAAGATGGCAGCAATGAACAGTCCCAAAACACGTTTAACATGTTTAAGATTTTTCAATATTGCTTCAATAACATATAATGTAGGGCTTTCTTGCCAAGGTCTTTGTAAGTCAACTGGAACCCATATGCCGGTTCTGGTTTTAAGAACGTAAATACTCTGCCAACTTTCATCAAAAGAAATGGTATTATTTACACATGTTTAAAATGAACAGTTAGTACATCTTACTAACCCCAAATTGGGATCATATTTTGCTGGTCCAATCATGAAAGCAAAAGGAATTCTTACACAAGACTGAACGGTGTGGGTAGAGCTTTTTGTAAAATTAAAGGTAGCTTTTGGTTCATTTAAAATATATTCAGCATATCGTCCCTTCCAAGTGATTAGTTCTTTTAATGCCATGGGCATTTTCCATATTTCATCATCAATAGGATAATGATTTAAATGAGGCTCAGGGGGAGCTAATCCTACCCCATGCCATATGAGGAGTTGACAACCATAAGTACTAATTGCCTTATCATTATTTACCCATGGGAAAGACACTTTAGATTCTATAAATTTAGAAGTTCCTTGGGGTTCCCAATCGATAGTGGAGCCTTCTGCAACATTTAATAATAAGTGACCTTCTGCAACACAATCAGGAAGGTCAGGTGGATTCATCATGCTGGAAGTTTCCTCTTTTTCTGAAAAGGTAAGAGCAGTTACTAGAAAGAGGGAAGTCTTATCCTCACTTGATTCTTTGACAACCGACAACCATTTTTGATATCCTGTTTTAAGACATATACTTCCAAGACCAATACAAATAGGAGTGGTGTAAGAGCCAATGGTATACTTTATCAACTGACTACCTTCTTCTTCCTTTACAGTCTATTTTAATGTGTCCTAATTTTCCACATTGGTGACATCTCATATCTGTCTTTTTATTAGCTTTAGACAATGCTTGAGCCAGAAGTTGCATTTTATATGGTTCTGACCCAATATCCTGGCAAACTTTAAGATATTCTTCTACAGGGTCACCTTGTGCTTTGAGAGGCGGAATCACCTTTTTGCATTCTGAGTTAGCACTGTCATAAGCAAGAACTTGCATCAGCAAATCTCTCCAACTAGGTTGTGAGACTGTTTTATGTAAATTGTGACGAAGCCTGGCAAAGAAATCTACATAAGGTTCCCCATTTGATTGTTTAATTTGGGTAAATGAAATCGAGGTTTGTCCGGGTGGATTTATTCTCTCCCAGGCTTTTAAACATATCATTCTCACTTAAGTGAGTAATTGATGATCACATTGTAACTGAGCTTGAATGCCAAAATGTGCCCCACTACCCGTTAATTGATCAAGTGTTATATCAAGTGGCGGGTTGGTTGTCGCATTTCTGTGAGCTTGTTGATTTGCCTCATCTTGCCACCAGGTCTTAAATTGTAAAACTTCTGAGGTGGATACCAAGTTCTGGCTATCATTTCCCAATCATAAGGAATTAACTGTTCAGCTTGTGAAAGTCCCTGAATTAGTCCCATGGTATAAGGAGGATTGGTTCCATATTGGGCTCATGCCAGTTTCATCTCCTTTATGGTTTTAAAAGGTATGGCATTATAATCATAGTGCATTCTTCTTTGTGAGAATTGAGGATCTGGTGGGATTTGAGTTACAGCCACAGGAAGAAATAGGGTCTTCATCCCTCTGCAACTGTGCCATGGAACTCCCTTTTGTACAGCCCTAATTTTATTATGACACACAGTTATCTGTGGTTTAAAAGCATATCCATCATCCCAAGGGGTTTCAGGATTGAAAGTGGAGTGGGGGTGGAGTTGACCGTAGGAACAGTTAGTTGAGCGAGAAAGATCTGTTCTTGACTTCTATCATTCTTGTGGCTCTTATTTTTCATTTTTATTGATTGTTTCTCCTCATCATCACCTATGGTATCATGTAAATTCATTTCCTCCATTTGTTCTTGTATTTGTTCTCCAGAATCCCCCGAATCCGAGGTTTCAGATTGCAGCAGTCCTAAAGCTGGCCATAGGCATAGGAATCTTTTTGCCGCTTTGGTAGGCAAGGCGCAGGCAACACATAACTTCTTGCCATTCCTCATGCTTCAAAGTCCCTTTATCTGGATCTAGCCAGTAGCAATATTTTTCAATGGTAGAAAACAATTCTTTAAAAGAGGAGTGAGATATCTCAACCCCCAAACCTTTCAACAAAGTTTTTAACACTTGCATATAGTCCCTATGCTTAGAAGGATTTTGCCCCATTGTTACCCATTCAGAGAAAAGCTAGGATCAGGGGACCAACACCGCTCCAAGGTGAAGGTGCCGAAACTGAATCCAAACCAGCTTTATTAGACTTTCAGCCGTGAATGAAAGAATATGTGGGGAGTTAAACTGTAACTCATGTGGCCTTCAGGGCCAAAGAACAAAGTGATCATTAACCATGGAGTAATTAGGAAACAGTAATCAATAACAGATCAGTAACTAAGACTAATATTCTTATCTAGATTTTCTTCCAGACACGTAAAACATGTGACTCTGAGACACCAGTTGGGAAACAGTCTTGGGTTGGTTTTCCAACCCCAGGATCATATCTTGTTTTCAAGATTATGAACTGTTCCCTCTGGACTTGTTCCAAGAGTCTCATGCCTTATAGCATGCAGTTCAGTTCGGTTCAGTTCAGTCTCTGAGTTGTATCCGACTCTTTGCGACTCCATGAACCGCAGCACTCCAAGCGTCACCGTCCATCAGCAACTCCCAGAGTGCACCAAACCCATGTCCATTGATTCGGTGATGCCATCCAACCATCTCATCCTCTTTCATCCTCTTCTCCTCCTGCCCTCAATCTTTCCTAGCATCAGGGTCTTTTCAGATGAGTCAGCTCTTCACATCAGGTTGCCAAAGTCTTGGCATTTCAGCTTCAACATCAGTCCTTCCAGTGAACCCCCAGGACTGATCTCCTTTAGGATGGACTGGTTGGATCTCCTTGCAGTCCAAGGGACTCTCAAGAGTCTTCTCCAACACCACTCTTCAAAAGCATCAATTCTTTTGTGCTCAGCTTTCTTTATAGTCCAATTCTCACATCCGTGCATGACCACTGGAAAAACCACAGCCTTGACTAGACGGACCTTTGTTCAAAGTAATGTCTCTGCTTTTTAATATGCTGTCTAGGTTGGTCATAATTTTCCTTCCAAGGAGTAAGCATCTTTTAATTTCATGGCTGTATTCACCATCTGCAGTGATTTTGGAGCTCAGAAAAATAAAGTCAGCCACTGTTTCTACTGTTTCCCCATCTATCTGCCATGAAGTGATGGGGCCAGATGTCATAATCTTAGTTTTCTGAATGCTGAGCTTTAAGCCAACTTTTCACTCTCCTCTTTCACTTTCATCAAGAGGCTCTTTAGTTCTTCTTCACTTTCTGCCATAAGGGTGGTGTCATCTGCATATCTGAGGTTATGATATTTCTTCCGGCAATCTTGATTCTAGCTTGTGCTTCCTCCAGCCCAGCAGTTCTCGTGATGTACTCTGCATAGAAGTTAAATAAGTACGGTGACAATGTACAGTCTTGACGTCCTCCTTTTTCTATTTTGAACCAGTCTATTGTTCCATGTTCAGTTCTGACTTGCTTCCTGACCTGCACACAGATTTCTCAGGAGGGAGATCAGGTGGTCTGGTATTCCCATCTCTTTAAGAATTTTCTACAGTTTATTGTGATCCACACAGTCAAAGGCTTTGGCATAGTCAATAAAGCAGAAAGAGATGTTTTTTCTGGAACTCTCTTGGTTGTTCAATGATCCAGCAAGTCAATCCTAAAGGAAATCAATTTTGAAAAGTCATGAGAGGGACTGATACTGAGACTGAAATTCCAATACTTTGGCCACCTGATGCAAAGAGCTAACTCATTGAGAAAAACCCTAATGCTGAGAAAAGTTGAAATCAGGAGGAGAGGGGAAGATAGAGGATGAGATGGTTGGATGGCATCACCAACTCGATGGAAATGAGTTGGAGCAAGCTCCGGGAATTGGTGATGGACAGGGAAGCCTGGCATGCTGCAGTCCATAGGGTTGCAAAGGGTCAGACACCTTTAGCGACAGAACAAGAACAACATTCTAAAAAGTTAAAAGTATTTATGAAAAACAGAACTTATGAGTAGAACATCTGTTAGAGTGGGATACTTAATTTTTTTTATATTTTATATTGTAATATAGCTGATTAAGGAGTGGGACACTTTTAAAATATCTTTCTTGTTGGCTCCATAAATTGCAAGTGTTGCTTTTCTTTTGGGAGAGCTCTGCCCATCATGAAAAATGCCTTTCTGTCATTAAAAGAAAGCAGTATCTCACGAGCTAGATCTGTTTTTGAGGTGATCGACACCATGATTATATGTCATAGTGTCCTGAGTGTTGACATCTTTTTAGAACTTAACTCTAGAAATTCAGAAATGATAGTTGCTGTTTGTATTTGTCTTTTGTTCATTGTTTGTGGCCAATATTTGCTCTTTCTTTTCAGTCTTATGAATAGTAAAATTAAAAAAAATTAGCAAGCCAAACTAATAATACGTTCAGTCAGTTCAGTTCAGACTCTCAGAGGTGTCCAACTCTTTGCGACCCCATGAACTGCAGCACACACGCCTCCCTGTCCATCACCAACTCCCGGAGTTCACTCAAACTCACGTCCATTGAGTTGGTGATGCCATCCAGCCATCTCATCCTCTGTCATCTCTTTCTCCTCCTGCCCCCAATCCCTCCCAGCATCAGAGTCTTTTCCAGTGAGTTAACTCTTCACATGAGGTGGTCAAAATACTGGAGTTTTAGCTTTAGCATCATTCCTTCCAAAAAACACCCAGGACTGATCTCCTTTAGGATGGACTGGTTGGATCTCTTTGCAGTCCAAGGGACTCTTGAAGGGTCTTCTCCAACACCACAGTTCAAAAGCATCAATTCTTTAGTGCTCAGCTTTCTTCACAGTCCAACTCTCACATCCATACATGACCACAGGAATAACCATGGCCTTGACTAGACGGACCTTTGTTGGCAAAGTAATGTCTCTGCTTTTGAATATCCTATCTAGGTTGGTCACAACTTTCCTTCCAAAGAGTGTCTTTTAATTTTGGAGGCCAAAAAAATAAAGTCTGACACTGTTCCCACTGTTTTGCCATCTATTTGCCATGAAGTGATGAGACCAGATGCCATGATCTTAGTTTTCTGAATATTGAGCTTTAAGCCAACTTTTTCACTCTCCTCTTTCACTTTCATCAAGAGGCTTTTTAGTTCCTCTTAACTTTCTGTGATAAGGGTGGTGTTATCTGCATATCTGAGGTTATTGATATTTCTCCCAGTAATCTTGATTCCATCTTGTGCTTCTTCCAGCCCAGCATTTCTCATGATGTACTCTGCATATAAGTTAAATAAACAGGGTGACAATATACAGCCTTGACGTTCTCCTTTTCCTATTTGGAAACAGTCTGTTGTTCCATGTCCAGTTCTAACTGTTGCTTCCGGACCTGCATATAGGTTTCTCAAGAGGCAGGTCAGGTGGTCTGGTATTTCCATCTCTTTCAGAATTTTCCCCACGCCTGAGGTCAGGGGCAATGGCTGAGAAGAGCAACCCCACATCCATGTAGTGGTGGCTGTGAGGGTGCAGGAGGGCCAAGAGGAGCTACTCCACGTTCAAGGTCAGGAGGGGCAGCCATGAGGAGATACCCCTCTTCCAAGGTGAGAGAAACCCAAGTAAGACAGTAGGTGTTGCGAGAGGCATCAGAGGGCAGACACACTGAAACCAGAATCACAGAAAACTAGTCAATCTAATCACATAGACTACTGCCTTGTCTAACTCAGTGATACTAAGCCATGCCGTGTGGGGCCACCCAAGACAGGTGGGTCATGGTGGAGAGGTCTGACAGAATGTGGTCCACTGGAGAAGGGAATGGTAAACCACTTCAGTATTCTTGCCTTGAGAACCCCATGAACAGTATGAAAAGGCAAAATGATAGGATACCGAAAGAGGAACTCCCCAGGTCCGTAGGTGCCCAATAATCTACTGGAGATCAGTGGAGAAATAACTCCAGAAAGAACGAAGGCATGGAACCAAAGCAAAAACAATACCCAGTTGTGGATGTGACTGGTGATAGAAGGAAGGTCCGATGCTGTAAAGAGCAATATTGCATAGGAACCTGGAATGTTAGGTAAATAAATCAAAGCAAATTGGAGGTGGTCAAACAGGAGATGGCAAGAGTGAACGTTGACATTCTAGGAATCAGCGAGCTAAAATGGACTAGAATGAGTGAATTTAACTCAGATGACCATTATATCTCCTACTGCGCGCAGGAATCCCTCAGAAGAAATGGAGTAGCCATCATGGTCAACAAAAGAGTCCAAAATGCAGTACTTGGATGCAATCTCAAAAACAACAGAATGATCTCTGTTCGTTTCCAAGGCAAACCATTCAATATCACAGTAATCCAAGCCTATGCGCCAACCAGTAGTGCTGAAGAAGCTGAAGTTGAACGGTTCTATGAAGACCTACAAGACCTTCTAGAACTAACATCCAAAAAAGATGTCCTTTTCATTATAGGGGACAGGAATGCAAAAGCTGGAAGTCAAGAAACACCTGGAGTAACAGGCAAATTTGGCCTTGGAGTACAGAATGAAGCAGGGCAAAGGCTAATAGAGTTTTGCCAAGACAACGCACTGGTCATAGCAAACACCCTCTTCCAACAACACAAGAGAAGACTCTACACATGGACATCACCAGATGGTCAACACTGAAATCAGATTGATTATATTCTTTGTAGCCAAAAATGGAGAAGCTCTATACAGTCAGCAAAAACAAGACCGGGAGCTGACTGTGGCTCAGATCATGAACTCCTTATTGCCAAATTCAGACTTAAATTGAAGAAAGTAGGGGAAACGACTAGACCACTCAGGTATGACCTAAATCAAATCCCTTATGAGGATACAGTGGGAGTGAGAAATAGATTTAAGGGACTAGATCTGATAGATAGAGTGCCTGATGAACTATGGACGGAGGTTCGTGACATTGTACAGGAGACAGGGATCAAGACCATCCCCATGGAAAAGAAATGCAAAAAAGCAAAATGGCTGCCTGGGGAGGCCTTACATATAGCTGTGAAAAGAAGAGAAGCAAAAAGCGAAGGAGAAAAGGAAAGATATAAGCATCTGAATGCAGAGTTCCAAAGAATAGCAAGAAGAGATAAGAAAGGTTTCCTCAGCGAGCAATGCAAAGAAATAGAAGAAAACAACAGAATGGGAAAGACTAGAGATCTCTTCAACAAAATTATAGATACCAAGGAACCATTTCATGCAAAGATAGGCTTGATAAAGGACAGAAATGTTATGGACCTAACAGAAGCAGAAGATATTAAGAAGAGGTGGCAAGAATACACAGAAGAACTGTATCAAAAAGATCTTCAGGACTAAGATAATCACGATGTTATGCTCACTCACTTAGAGCCAGACATCCTGGAATGTGAAGTCAAGTGGGTCTTAGGAAGCATCACTATGAACAAAGCTAGTGGAGGTGATGGAATTCCAGTTGAGCTACTTCAAATCCTGAAAGATGATGGTGTGAAAGTGCTGCACTCAATATGCCATCCAATTTGGAAAACTCAGCAGTGGTGGCCACAGGACTGGAAAAGGTCAGTTTTCATTCCAATCCCAAAGAAAGGCAATGCCAAAGAATGCTCACACTACCAGACAATTGCACTCATCTCACAAGCTAGTAAAGTAATGCTCAAAATTCTCCAAGTCAGGCTTCAGCAGTACATGAACCGTGAACTTCCAGATATTCAAGCTGGTTTTAGAAAAGGAAGTGGAACCAGAGGTCAAATTGCTAACATCCACTGGATCATGGAAAAAGCAAGAGAGTTCCATAAAAACATCTATTTCTGCTTGATTGACTATGCCAAAGCCTTTGACTGTGTAGATCACAATAAAGTGTGGAAAATAATACATTAAAAGTGTCATATATCGTGATCAAGTGGGATTTATCCTAGCGATATGCGGATTTTTTTTTTTATTTTTGCAAACGAATCAGTGTGATATACCATGTTAACAAATTGAAGCATAAAAAAAAATCCAATTATTTCAATAGATGTGAAAAAGTTTTTGGAAAAATTCAGCATCCTTTTATAATAAAAGATCTCCAGAAAGGGGACATAAAGGGAATATACCTTGACAGAATAAAGACTATATATGGCAAACCCATGGGCTTCCCTGGTGGCTCAGTGGGAAAGAGTCTGCCTGTCGATGCAAGACATGTGGGGAAGATCCTTTGAAGAAGGGAATGGCTACCCACTCCAGCATTCTTGCCTGGGAAGTCCCACAGACAGAAGTGCCTGGTAGCTACAGTCCATGGGTCCCAAAAGAGTTGGCCATGATTAGTTACTAAATAACAACAATGAGAAACCCATAGCAAACATCATAGTCAACAGTAAAACGCTGAAAGCACTCAGTCTAGGATCAGGAGCAAGTTTATAATGCCCACTCTTGCCACTTTGATTGAACATAGTTTTGGAAGTCCTAGCCACAGTAATCAGAAAAGAAAAAGAAATAAAAGGAATCCACATCAGAAAGGGAGAAGAAACTGTCACTGTTTGCAAATGACTTGATACTATATATAGAAAATCCTAAAGAAAACTACTAGAGCTCATCAGGGAGGGCAGTGAAGTGCAGGATACAAAATTAATACAGAGAAATCTGTTGAATTTCTATACACTAACAAAGAACTATCAAAAAGTGAAATTAAGGAAACAATCCCAAAGAAAGGCAATGCCAAAGAATGCTCAAACTACTGCACAAGTGCACATATCTCACACGATATTAAAGTAATGCTCAAAATTCTCCAAGCCAGTCTTCAACAATATGTGAACCGTGAACTTCCTGATGTTCAAGCTGGTTTTAGAAAAGGCAGAGGAACCAGAGGTTAAATTGCCAACATCTGCTGAATCATCAAAAAAGCAAGAGAGTTCCATAAAAACATCTATTTCTGCTTTATTGACTATGCCAAAGCCTTTGACTGTGTGGATCACAATAAACTGTGGAAAATTCTGAAAGAGATGGGAATACCAGACCACCTGACCCACCTCTTGAGAAACCTATATGCCGGGCAGGAAGCAACAGTTTGAACTGGACATGGAACAACAGACTGTTTCCAAATAGGAAAATGAGTATGTCAAGGCTGTATATTGTCACCCTGCTTATTTAACTTCTATGCAGAGTACATCATGAGAAACGCTGGGCTGGAAGAAGCACAAGCCGGAACCAAGATTTCTGGGAGAAATATCAATAACCTCAGACATGCAGATGACACCACCCTTATGGAAGAAAGTGAAGAATAACTAAAGAACCTCTTGATGAAAGTGAAAGACGAGAGTGAAAAAGTTGGCTTAAAGCCCAACATTCAGAAAATTAAGATCATGGCATCCGGTCCCATCACTTCATGGCAGATAGATGGGGAAACAGTGGAAACAGTGGCTGACTTTATTTTCCTGTGTTCCAAAATCAGTGCAGATGGTGATTACAGCCATGAAATTAAAAGATGCTTACTCCTTGGAAGGAAAATTATGACCAACCTTGACAGCATATTCAAAAGCAGAGACATTACTTTGCCAACAAAGGTCCATCTAGTCAAGGCTATGATTTTTCCAGTATTCATGTACAGATGTGAGAGTTGGACTATAAAGAAAGCTGAGAACTAAAGAGTTGATGCTTTTGAACAGTGGTGTTGGAGAAGACTCTTCAGAGACCCTTGAACTGCAAGGAGATCCAACCAGTCCATTCTAAAGGAGATCAGTCCTGGGTGTTCACTGAAAGTACTAATGTTGGAACTGAAACTCCAATACTTTTGCCACCTGATAGGAAGAGCTGACTCATTTGAAAAGACCCTGATCGTGGGAAAGATTGAGGGCAGGAGAAGGGGACGACAGAGTGTGAATTGATTGGATGGCATCACCAAGTCAATGGACATGGGTTTGTGTAGACTCCCGGAGTTGTGATGGACAGGGAGGCCTGGCGTGCTGTGGTTCATGGGGTTGCAAAGAGTTGGACACGACTGAGTGACTGAACTGGAACTGGAAAGTAAGAATCCCATTTACCTTTTCATAAAAATGAAAGAAATACCTCGGGGTAATTCTACCTAAAAGAAGATGAAAGGCTTGGACTCTGAAAACTATACCACACTGATGAAAGAGATTGAAGATAGCACAAACAGATGGAAAGATACATCACATTCTTGAATTGGAGGAGTTAATACGATAAGATGACCATACTACCCATGGTGACTTACAGATTCAGTGCCATCCCTATCAAATTACCAAGGACAATTTGTAAAGAACTAGAAGAAATAATTTAAAAAATTTGTATGGAAACACAAAAGAACCTGAGAAGTCAAAACAATTTTGAGAAAGAACAGAGCGGGAGGAATTATGCTCTCTGTAATCAAAACAATGTCAACAGTAATCAAGACAGTATGGTATTTGAGCAAAAACAAACCCAGAGATTAACAAAATAAATAGAGGCCCCAGAAATAA
Organism: Bison bison bison; assembly: GCF_000754665.1. NCBI lineage: Eukaryota > Metazoa > Chordata > Mammalia > Artiodactyla > Bovidae > Bison > Bison bison. The sequence continues at coordinate 26,144 of NW_011475886.1, forward strand.
ACCCATGCACTTAAGCTAAAGGAAGCAAGAATATAAAGTGGAGATAGTCTCTTAAATTGGACAACTACAGGTAAAAGAATGAAATTAGGGTGTTTAGTAACACCATATACAAAAAACCCTCAAATTGGGTTAAAGAGCTAAATGTAAGACTGGATACCATAAAACTCCTCGAGGAAAACATAAGCAGAACACTCTTTGACAGAAATCACAGCTATATTTTATTTTTGCATCTGTCTCCTAAAGCAAATGAAGTAAAGGCAAAAACACCACAGTTAAAAATGGGACCTAATTAAACTTAAAATCCTTTGCTCAGCAAGGGAAATCATCAACAAAATGAAAACACAACCCTCAGAATGGGAGAAAATACTTGCAAATGATATGAGAGAATAGGGGTTAATGCTCAAAATACATAAACAACTCATGCAATTCAACATTAAAAAAAAAACTATTTGATTTAAAAATGAGCAGAAAACCTGAACACACAGTTTTCCAAAGCAGACAGACAGACAATAACAGGTACATGAAAAGATGCTCAACATCATTAATCATCATGGAAATGAAAGTTCCCACAATGAGATATCACTGAATACCTCATATCTATCAGAATGCCCATCATCAAAAAAAAAAAAAAAAAAAAAAAGAAGCAAACATTGGTGAGGAAATGGAGAAAAGGGAACCCTCCTATGTGGTTGGTGGGAATGTAAATTGGTGCAGTCATTGTGGAAAACAGTATGGAGGATCTTACAAAAAATAGAAGTACCATATAACTCCACAATTCCACTCCTGGGTATATATCTGAAAAAATACTAATTCAAAAAGATACATGCACCCAGTGTTCATAGTAGCATTATTTATGGCTGTCAAGACACGAAATCTGTCTAAGTGTCCATCAGTAGACAAATGGATTAAGAAGATGTGGTACACACACACACACACACACACACACACACACACGCTGGAATACTACTCAGCCACAAAAAGAATAAAAATTTGCCATTTGCAAGAACATGGATATACTTGGAGGGTATCATGCTGAGAGGGTAACAGGCAGGAAGGCCAGGGGTCTCCAAATGGAGGAAATAGCCTGCAAGTGTCAGACATTTTTATCTCTCTTAAGCGGCAGGAGGAAACAAACTAGCAATATTTTTTCCTTCTCTATACAAATTCAAAGGGAGGTTTCTCTTAAAATACTGTGTTGCCATAATGACACCTGGTTTTCCTGAAGTTAGCTACTCTTGAGCCTAGAGATAACCAATGCCTTTTTCTTATGGAAATGTTTGTCTTAAGCTATGCTAATGTACTATGCCTTTATCCCAAACTCTGTCTCCAAGTCGGTTCCGCCTCTTGGCCCAGAACCTACTTGACAAACCAGTATATTATACTCAGATATTGTTCCCCTAATCTATGTAAATGAAACTATTTGTATGGTGGTCTGCCCTTCTTTACGATTCAAGTTAATCATTTTATGGCCCAGGATAAACCATTTGGTGCCAAGATTATCCCAAAATGCATCTTATGGGCGAGGGGCCTGGTGCCATTCTGAATTTTAAGACATTCCTTTCTTTCATTAACAGACTGCTAGTGACTATATAACATCCAGCTGAAGACTAGCAGGGGGGTACTCTTTCTGCCCCCTTCTGATGCCTATGTCAGAAGCTTTCTCTATCTCCTTTATACTTTAATAAAACTTTATTACACAAAAGCTCTGAGCGATCAAGCCTCGTCTCTGGCCCCAGATTGAATTCTTCTCCTCCGGGGGCCAAGAATCCCGGTGTATTCGCATGATTCAACAACAACCTTTCAATGCTAAGTGAAATAAGTCAGAGAAAAAGAAAAATACTGTGTTATATCACTTTAAGTGGACTCTAAAATGTACAACAAAACTAATGAATATAACAGGAAAGAAACAGGCTCACAAACATAGAGAACAAACTAGTGGTTACCAGTGGAGACAGGGAAGGGGAAGGGGCAATATAAAGGTAGGAGATTTGAAAGGTGCAAAGTGTGTGTCTTAGTTGCTCAGTTTGTCTGAGTCTTTGCGACCCCATGGACTGTAACCTGCCAGGCTCCTCTATCCAGGGGATTCTCCAGGCAAGAATACTATAGTGGGTTGCCATTTTCTTCTCCAGGGGATCTTACTGACCCAGGGATTGAAGCTAGGTCTCTCACATTGCAGGTGGATTCTTTACTGTCTGAGCCACCAGGGAAGCCTATAAAATAAGCTGCAAGGATATATTGTACAAATGCAGGGAATATAGCTAATATTTTATAATAACTATAAATGGAGCTTATTTAACTTTTATGCAGAATACATCATGGGAAATGCTGGGCTGGATGAATCACAAGCTGGAATCAAGATTGCCAGGAGAAATAACAATAACTTCAGATATGCAGATGACACCACCCTAATGCCAGAAAGTGAAGAAGAATTAAAGAGCCTCTTGATGAAAGTAAAAGAAGAGAGTGAAAAAGCTGGCTTAAATCTCAACCTTCATAAAATAAAATCGTAACACTGAAACCCATTCCTTCATGGGAAATAGAAGGGGAAACAATGGAAACAATGACAGACTTTCTTTTCTTTGGCTCCAAAATCACTGCAGATGGTGACTGCAGCCATGAAATTAAAAGACCCTTGCTCCTTGGAAGAAAAGCTATGACAAACACAGTCAGTATATTAAAAAGCAGAAACATCACTTTGCTGACAAAGGTTCATATAGTCAATGCTATTGTTTTTCCAGCCATCATGTATGGGTGAGAGTTGGACCATAAAGAAGGCTGAACGCTGAAGAATCTATGCTTTAGAACCATGGTGTTGGAGAAGACTCTTGAGAGTTCCTTGGCCAGCAAGGTGATCAAACCAGCACATCCTAAAGGAAATCAACCCTGAATATTCATTGGAAGGACTGATGCTGAAGCTGAATCTCCAATAATTTGGCCACCTGATGCAAACAGTTGACTCATTGGAAAAGACCCTGATGCTGAGAAAGACTGAGGACAGGAGGAAAAGAGGGTGACAGGGGATGAGATGGTAGAATGGCATCACTGACTCAATGGACATGAGTTTTAGCAAACTCTGGGAGATAGTGAAGGACAGGAAAGACTGGTGAGCTGCAGTCTATGGGTTGCAGAGTCAGATACAACTTAGCAACTGAACAACAATACATGGAGTACAACCTTTAAAGATTGTGAATCACTATATGGTACACCTGTAACTTATATAATAGTTTTCATCAACTGTACACAATGAAATATGAACTCACACCTGTTAGGATGACTGAAGGAAAGCTACATGGCTCAAAATAGCCTGGAGTTAAAACTTCACTCGAGGTACTCCCCACCATTCTATACAGAATAAAGAACTTTCTACTCTGAAGAAAGGAATGAACATTAAGATTGATTATATTCAGCTCCCAGCTGATCCCAGTCTCCAGCCAGTCTCAGGTATTCCTTGCCCCACTTTTTGAAAGTTAACTAATCAAAAATAATCTTGAGGAAAAACAGACCCCCTCAAAACAATGTATCTCCACATACATATATTTTCCATATATACCACTCTCTTCTTGACCTAGCGCAGCAATTCACTGGTCTGACTGCTGCCCCTTCTCACCTCATTAAAGGTGATCTGTTTCTGTAGAGTACCGGTCTCGTTCCTTCTCTGAACCTCACCTTCTCTAACTCCCTTACTCTACATTTTTTGGTGCCAAAACCCAGGGGTTGAGGTTCCTTCTCATTCTCATTCTCCACTGCCAGCTCTTTGGAGCGTGGAAGCCTGCTGAGCTCACTTTCCTACCTGGGCTTTCAAGACCTCCTCAAGAGGACACCCTGCAACTCCGTGAATGGTAGAAGCCCTGTGTAAGGGCTTTATTGGTTTTCCACATACCCTGAGGAATATTGGCCCTTCTCTCTCTCTTTCTCTCTCTTCCTCTTTTCTCTACACTCTCTTTTCTGCAAGACCGACCAACTCCAGGACAGAGGCCTTATGCCATTCGACCTCCCTTCATCCACCACAAATTCTCACCTGACCCAGTAGCCCAGGTAAACTCAGATGGTACTCTAGGGCGCCACAGACTATCATCCTTTCTGAGTTCCTGGGGATCCCTCCAGCCAAAAGGCCCTCTGGGGAGGTACTTGAGGATGCCCCTCTCTCCTTCAACAGAGATGGCAATGGCAACACACTCTAGTACTCTTGCCTGGAAAATCCCATGGACACAGGAGCCTGGTGGGCTTCATTCCATGGGGTCGCTGGGAGTTGGACACGACTGAGCAACTTCACTTTCACTTTCATGCATTGGAGAGGGAAATAGCGACCCACTCCAGTGTTCTTGCCTGGAGAATCACAGGGACAGGGAACCTGGTGGGCTGCCATCTATGTGGTCACACAGAGTTGGACACAACTGAAGGGACTTAGCAGCAGTAGCAGCAGCTCCCTCCTTCAGAGTCTCTCTCTCTCTCTGCCCGGTCAAAAGATTAGGTGATGACCTTTTCTCTCGACTGGACAGTTGCTAGCCATCTGCTATGGGGTCAAGCCTATTTGTCCCACAGGACTCTACCTTGGCCTGCATAAAACGAAACCTCAAACCTCTACCCTTGACTAATCTCAAGGTTCTTAAACTCTAGTCACTTTGTATTCAAATTTGACCTCAATACAAATTGGATAACCAAAATCTCTGGCCTTTTGATTTGCTGGGACTTTGGATTTCTATATTTTATCAGATCTCACTAACTTCCTCAAATGAAATGGCAAATGGTCAGAGATCCCCTATATTCAGGACTTGTGGGGCCTTAGATGCCATCCTTCTCTTTGCAAGGGCTGTTCTACCTATCAAATCCTCCTCTGTTCTCTCTCCCCATCCACTACAAAAGAATCCAAATCTAAAGCCCCTAAAAGGCCCCCTAAACCCTTAGGCCCCGATTTTGACCTGGCAAATGAGCCTCCTCCCTATTACCCTGGAGATGAGGCTTCCGGAGATGAGACCACACCCTCAAGCACTTCTCCCTCCAAATCGGGAAGTGATGACCCCAAAACCCCAAAAGAGATTTCCACACCCTGCCTCCATCAACCAGACCTGAAGCAATACATGTTTCCTCTCAGAGACGTAGTGGGACTGGAGGGCCCTAAACAGGTTCATGTGCCTTTCTCAATTTCTGATATGAGCCAAATTGAAGAAAAATTGGGATCTTTTTCAGAAAATCCTACTAGATAGAGAAAAGTATTCCTCTGCCTTACACAAGCATATCATTTAGCCTGGAATAATCTTTATTATATCCCAAACACCACTTTAACCCCTGATGAGAAGGATCGTATATGGCAGAGAGCCGGAACTTGTGCTGATCAGCTCCATAGCCAAGATAGGACTAATCCCATGGCTGATGATGCAGTTCCTTTAACTGAGCCATGGTGGACATATCAAGCTGGGGATGCTGGCATCTGGTACCTACATCATATGATCACCTGTTTACTTAAAGGAATGCTAAAAAGCTCTCACATTCATGTTAACTATTATAAGATTAGAGAAGTGACTCAAGAAAAGGATGAAAACCCTGCCCTTTTTCTTTCACGGCTTACTGAGGCAGTCCAGAAACACACTAACCTGGATATTTTCACCCTCGCCAGACTCCTGTACTTACACGTCCAGTTCATAAGCCAGTCAGCCCCCAATATTCAGCAAAAACTACACCAGTTAGAAAAGGGCCCTGAATCTCCTCAGCGAGATCTCCTAGAAATAGCCTTTAAAGTTTTCAATAATAGGGAGGAAGAAGCGAAAAAGGAAAAAGAAAAGGAAAGAAAGGCCAAATATGCTTTACTTGCTGCAGCTATCCCGGAAAAAAATTCAACCCCTCTGGCTCACCAACATCAGCCCACCCATATGGGACCTAAACCTCCAGGCCCCTGCTCCAGATGTAATCAAATGGGACACTGGGCTAAGTCCTGCCCAAACCCCCAGCCACCCACCAAACCCTGCCCCACCTGCAAACAATGGGGCCAGTGGAAAATGGATTGTCCTTGGGCACAACCCACCAAATCTCAGGGTCCACCTCAGGCCCAACAGCAATGGGCTGGGAACCAGACTCAAGAGGGGCCTGGCACCCCAGACCATGGTTCCTTGGATGAGACAAGAGATGATCCAATTGTGCCTGAGTTATTCCAGTGACAGAGCCCAAGCTCCAGACCTCAATCCACCCCATACAGATGGACTTGGAGCTTCGGGTAATTAGCATGGTGGCCAGACACAAAGAAAGTCTCATTCCTAAGAGACACTGGAGGGGACTTTTCACTTTTAACCTCCTTTCAGGGCCCTCTCCAGCCTTCAGAAGTGGCCATCGAAGGGGTCTCAGGCATTCCTTTTCATCCCAAGATATCCCCCGCCTCCTTTGTTCTTTTGGCAAAACAATACTAAAACATTCTTTTATAGTAAACTCCTCAATGCCCAATGGCATTAATGGGACATGATCTTCTGGCTAAGCTGCAAACTTCTATAAACCTCCCATTCTTAGATCCCACATCAATTCTTCGCATCCAAATGTCACTCGAACCCTTGGCTAGCCCTCACTCCCAAAACCTGCCCCCTGATCTTCCTCTGATAGATCTTTGGGTTTGGGACTTCAAGGCCCCATCAGTAGCTCAACACCATTCCCCCATACAGGTTTTTTTTTTTTTAAAGAATCCCTCTCAGGTCGTAACCCAAACTCAGCATACCCTGACCACAGAATCCCAACAAGGACTTAAACCAATACTCTCCCAACTGCTCAAAGCCAGCCTTTTGTGGCCTGTCTCTTCACACCTAATACCCCTATCAGTTCAGTTCAGTCACTCAGTTGTGTCCGACTTTTTGTGACCCCATGAATCACAGCATGCCAGGCCTCCCTGTCCATCACCAACTCCTGGAGTTCACTCAAACTCATGTCCATTGAGTCGGTGATGCCATCCATCTATCTCACCCTCTGTTGCCCCCAATCCCTCCCAGCATCATGGTCTTTTCCAATGAGCCAACTCGTCGCATGAGGTGGCCAAAGTGTTGGAGTTTCAGCTTCAGCATCAGCCCTTCCAATGAACACCCAGGACTGATCTCCTTTAGGATGGACTGGTTGGATCTCCTTGCAGTCCAAGGGACTCTCAAGAGTCTTCTCCAACACCACAGTTCAAAAGCATCAATTCTTCAGTGCTCAGCTTTCTTCGCAGTCCAACTATCACATCCATACATGACCACAGGAAAAACCATAGCCTTGACTAGACGAACCTTTGTTGGCAAAGTAATATCTCTGCTTTTGAATATGCTGTCTAGGTTGGTCATAACTTTCCTTCCAAGGAGTAAGCATCTTTTAATTTCATGGCTGCAGTCACCATCTGTAGTGATTTTGGAGCCCAGAAAAATAAAGTCTGACACTGTTTCCACTGTTTCCCCATCTATCTGCCATGAAGTGATGGGACCGGATGCCATGATCTTCGTTTTCTGAATGTTGAGCTTTAAGCCAACTTTATCACTCTCCTCTTTCACTTTCATCAAGAGGCTTTTTAGTTCCTCTTCACTTTCTGCCATAAGGGTGGTATCAACTGCATATCTGAGGTTATTGATATTTCTCCCGGCAATCTTGATTCCAGCTTGTGTTTCTTCCAGTCCAGTG
>NW_011475886.1:33866-35571 GCF_000754665.1 Bison bison bison
TTAAATAAACAGGGTAACAATATACAGCCTTGATGTACTGCTTTTCCTATTTGGAACCAGTCTGTTGTTCCGTGTCCAGTTCTAACTGTTGCTTCCTGAGCTGCATACAGATTTCTCAAGAGGCAGATCAGGTGGTCTGGGTTTCCCATCTCTTTCAGAATTTTCCACAGTTGATTGTGATCCACACAGTCAAAGGCTTTGGCATAGTCAATAAAGCAGAATGCCTATATCTTTCCTTTTCTTCTTTACTTTTCACTTCTCTTCTTTTCACAGCTATTTGTAAGGCCTCCCCAGACAGCCATTTTGCTTCTTTTGCATTTCTTTTCCATGGGGATGGTCTTGATCCCTGTCTCCTGTACAATGTCACGAACCTCTGTCCATAATTCATCAGGCACTCTATCTATCAGATCTAGTCCCTTAAGTCTATTTCTCACTCCCACTGTATAATCATAAGGAATTTGATTTAGGTCATACCTGAATGGCCTAGTGGTTTTCCCTACTTTCTTCAATTTCAGTCTGAATTTGGCAATAAGGAGTTCATGATCTGAGCCACAGTCAGCTCCTGGTCTTGTTTTTGCTGACTGTATAGAGCTTCTCCATCTTTGGCTGCAAAGAATATATCAGATTTCGGTGTTGACAATCTGGTGATGTCCATGTGTAGAGTCTTCTCTTGTGTTGTTGGAAGAGGGTGTTTGCTAGGACCAGTGCGTTCTTTTGGCGAAACTCTATTAGCCTTTGACATGCTTCATTCTGTATTCGAAGGCCAAATTTATATAGTTTATAATACCTCTATACTGGCAGTCAAGAAGGGATCCCATTCCTGGCGTCTAGTCTAAGATCTTCGCAAGCTCAATGAGGCCATAATACCCATACCCCCCGCTCCCCATGGTCACTAATACCTACACCTTTCTCTCACATATTCTCCCTGACACACTGTATTTCAAGATATCGGACCTCAGAGATGCTTTCTTTACTATACCTCTGCACCACTCCTCACAGCCCCTATTTGCCTTTACCTGGACAGACCCAGACACATATCAATCTCAACAATTAACTTCGACCGTTTTGTCACAAGGGTGTAGAGATAGCCCTCATTTTTTTTTTCGTCAGGCCCTTCAAAGAGACCTACAAACTTTAGACCGAGGCTCTACTGTTGGGGGCCAGAGTGAGGTACTCCGCCCGTGACAAAGGTCATGAGGAAGGAGGCTCGACGTACGCAAAGGCGGGATCGAGCCTCAGGAGTCCCCCTGGAAATCCTCGAGCGTCTACCCCCATAACCAGAGCCTGCCTACTTTACTACTTTGTGCTCTTACCTACACCTCTGACTTTACGGGGGGCTGTCCCCCACCACCTTTTTCGGAGAAGGAGTTAACCTAGAGCTCCAGTCAATAAAAACTCTTGGGTGTGACAAGAGTGTTTTAACCTACAAACTCCTCTGAAGGTTCTCTAGCCTGCCTGACAGGCTCCTCCGGCCACATGTGATTGCTCACAGCCTCCCAACCGTGAGAGGCACAAGATGCTTTAAACCCTCTAAAAACAGGTTCTTTAGAGAAGTTAGAAAACTATAAGTATAGTGGGCTAATTAGAAATTGTGTTGGTGAAGGGTTTTTCATTTGTTGAGCCAATGTTTGTTGCTACGTCTCCACATCCCCTGCCCTTACACACATTAATGAATATATAGAAGAAATAAGTATTAACCTTTGAT
>NW_011475886.1:35753-42740 GCF_000754665.1 Bison bison bison
CTTTAATAAAAGTCAGGACTGCTGACCCCGCGTGACTTTTGTATAACATCTCAGTGTATAAAAACAGACTCTGGAAAATAAAGAATTGGGATCAGTTTCTCGAAATACTGGTCTCCCCATGTCGCTCTCTCTCCCACTCTGGCTGAGTCTCCATCTGGAGCGCGGAACCCACCATGCTTACTAATTATGCCTGGGCTTCTAAGATCCGACCGGGGAGGCCTCAGTGTCTCCTCTCCTTCGGGAGAACGGAAGGACGCCTGCGGCCTACGTAAGTGGTGCAAACTTCTTGTCTTGAAGTTTTATTGGTCTCCCGCGTAAACCAAGCTACTCAGCCTCTTTTCTCCACTGAATTTTCCTACTGAGCTATCCTTATTCTATTACTCTTTATATCTTTAATTAATATCTAATTGAAGCTATCGTATCATGATCCTCGCCTATGCCGTCTCTCCTTCGAATACCCTGGATCAGCCGGGGCTGGTCCCCGGCACTCTACTACCTTACTTCAATATGTAGACGATTTATCATTATGTAGTTCCTCTCGCCATAGCTGCCTAGTCCACACTGCAACAGTATTAAATGCCCCATGCAACTGGGGCTACAGAGTCTCGCTCTCCAAGGCACAAATTGCTTGCACCCACCATCAGTTACATGGGATTGCTTCGAACTCCCACATCCAAAATAATTGCAGCTCAGAGACTTTGAGCCTTGACACAGTCTCCCAGGCCCCAAACCAAAAGGGAAGTTCTTTCTCTATTAGGTCTATTAAAATTCTTCCAAATATGTGTCCCAAATTTTTCTCTCCACCCCAAACCCCTCTACGAAGCTACTCGAGGAAACTTAGATGAACCCTTATTGGCCCCCACCTCTCTCCACACCCCATACAAACTCTTATCAAAGATTTACTACAGGACCCTTCCCTTTAGTTGCTTGATTACACCAAATCTTTTTTCCTTTTTGTACATTTTTGACAAGGACATACCTTAGGGATTCTGTTCCGGAAATGGGGGGACATATGGGGCCCTCTAGCTTACTTATCCAGACAACCTGATCTTGTTCGCTCGGATGTCCACCTTGTCTCCAGGCCTTAGCTGCAACTACCCTCTTAGTACCTGAAGCCCAAAAACTAACCCGAAATGCTCCTCTAAATGTATGCTCACCTCATTCCTTTAAGGATTTGCTCTCTCATGGGGCTTTCCTTTCTTTGCCCCCTGCTTGACTACAGATTTGCCATGCATACCTCCTCGAGCCATCCCTTTCTTTTACACCCTGTAAGCCTCTTAATCCTGCTAGTTTTTCCCCTACATCAGATCCAGAAGCAGAGCACCTATCTCATGACTGTGTTCAGACCTTGGATATGTCACTTAATCCCTTTGAACATATAACTGATCAGCCCATTATTGACCCCACACTACCATCCTGGTTCATAGATGGCAGTGCCCAGAGACAAGCCCTGTTTGGGGCTGGATACACTAATGTTCAGGGACAGTCCGACAAAGTTATTCCCCCTCGCCTCATCAAATCAGCCACACTCCCAGCTTACACATCCTCACAGCACATTGAACTGATAGCTCTTACACAAGCCTTGACCCTAGCCAAAGACCAAAAGGTAAACATTTACACTGACTCCAAGTATGTCTATAATGTATTCAGTTCAGTTCAGTTGCTCAGTCATGTCTCACTCTTTGCGACCCAATGAATCACAGCATGCCAGGCCTCCCTGTCCATCATCAACTTCTGGAGTCTACCCAAACCCATGTCCATCAAGTTGGTGATGCCATCCACCCATCTCATCCTCTGTTGTCCCCTTCTCTTCCTGCCCCCAATCCTTCCCACCATTAGGGTCTTTTCCAATGAGTCAACTCTTCACATGAGGTGGCCAAAGTAACCTATTACATTCTAATATTATAATCTGGAGGGAGAGAGGATTCCTAACTCAAAAGGGCACACCTATTCTCAGTGCTTCTTTTATTTCTGAACTCCTCCATGTGGCTCAGCTCCCAAAACAAGATGCTGTAATACATTGCCAGGGACATCAGTGACATCCTTTTATAACAATAGAGCAGATCACGAAACAAAGCCTCAGGCTGCCTCTGTTAGTCCTGTCTTTACTGTAGCCCAAATTGATGAGCCTAACATCCACACATTACTTTCATATTTACATTCCCTTTTCCACCCCTCTACAAAAGTACTTAAGACTTTCCTTCAGAACTTTATTGAGTTGACTAATGATGATGCAACTTATTTAAATAATCTCACCCAAACTTGTACCATTTGTCAGCGGACAAATCCTAATTCTAACATTCACCCCCTTCCTTCCCCCATCCACCAAATTTGTGGGCATCTTCCCACACATGATTGGCATCTAGATTTCACCCACATGCCACCCGTAAAAGGATTAAATTTTGTCTAGTCTTCGTAGATACATTTTCTGGTTGGATTGAAGCTTTCCCAACTACTAACAAACGAGCCCCTACTGTGGTTCGCCTTATTCTCACTGAAACCCTCTCTATGTTTGGAATGGCTTCCTCCCTCCAGTCTGACAATGGGCCCAAGTTCACATCCCAAATCACCCAAAATATTGCATGAGTTCTTCAGATTCCTTGGAGGTTTCACATTCCTTATCAGCCCTGGTCCTCTGGTAAGGTTGATAGAGCCAAGCGAGTCCTAAATGAAACTCTGACCAAATTAACAATTGAACTTCATCAAGATTGGACCAAACGCCTCCCTTTAGCCCTCTTAAAGGTCTGGGCTTTACCAAAATACCTCTAAGTATCAGTCCATTTGAGGCCATGTATAGGAGGCCCATAATACCTTTGGGTCTTCCCCTCTCCCAGGATGGTCCCAAACTGCCATCCCACCTTCCTTTTCCCTTACTTGCCCAGATACAAGATCCCCTTTGGCAACATATGGATAACCTACTCCCTCGACCACATCCCAGTCTCCCCTACCATCCCTCCAAATAGGAGACAAAGTCTATATGACAGTCCAGTCCCACTCAGAACTAACCCCTACACGGCAAGGATCCTACACGGTAATTCTGTTGACCCCTTCCACTGCAAATTTAAAAGAAATCACCCCTTGGGTGCACATTACTCGACTAAAAAAGTTATGCAGCCCAATGATGAGAATGCCTGCCAGACTAATCCTTATCAAGTTTCTCACACAGACCCTACAGCTGTAAAGTTCTCATGGCTTCCACTGGCCCCAACTGATGATGTATGAGCCTGTCGGTTTCAAAGCATCATTTTTTAAAATTTGAAATATCTAAGCTGGAATTTGGTCACCTCCACTAGCTTTGTTCTTAGCGATGCTTCCTAAGGCCTATGTGAACTTGTATTCCAGGATATCTGGTTATAGGTGAGCGATCACACCATCATGGTTATCAGGGTCATGAAGATATTTTTTGTATAGTTCTGTGTATTCTTGCCACCTCTTCTTAATATTTTCTGCTTCTGTTAGGTCCATACAGTTTCTGCATTTTATTGTGCCCAACTTTGTATGAAATGTTCCCTTGGTACCTCTAATTTTCTTGAAGAGATCTCTAGACTTTCTCATTCTATTGGCTTCCTCTCATTCTTTGCATTGACCACTTAGAAAGGCTTTCTTATCTCTCTTTGCTATTCTTTGGAACTGTGCATTCAGATGGATATATCTTTCCTTTTCTCCTTTGCCTTTAGTTTCTATTCTTTTCTCAGCTATTTGTAAGGCCTCCTAAGACAAACATTTTGCCTTTTTGCATTTCTTTTTCTTGGGGATGATCTTGATCACAGCCTCCTATACAGCATTATGAACCTCTGTCAATAGTTCTTTCAAGCACTCTGTCAGATCTAATCCCTTGAATCTATTTGTCACTTCAACTGTATAATCATAAGAGGTTTGATTTAGGTCTTTTCTGAAAGGTCTAATGGTTTTCCCTACTTTCTTCAATTTGTCTGAATTTTGCATTGATCTGAGATGCATCTGAGATCATGATCTGAGCCACAGTCACCTCCTAGTCTTGTTTTGCTGATTGTTTAGAGCGTCTCCATCTTTGGCTGCAAATATTACGATCAATATGATTTTGGTGTTGACCATCTGGTAATGTCCATTTTTAGAGTCATCTCTTGTATTGTTGGAAGATAGTGTTTGTTATGACCAGTGCATTCTTTTGGCAAAACTCTGTTAGGCTTTGCCCTTCTTCATTTTGTACTCTAAGGCCAAACTAGCCTGTTACTCCAGGTATCTCTTGATTTCCTACTTTGTCATTCCAGTCCCCTATGATGAAAAGGACATCTTTTTCTTGCTGTTAGTTCTAGAAGGTTTGTAGGTCTTCATAGAACTGTTCAGCCTCTTTAGTTTTAGTGGTTGGGGCACAGACTTGGATTACTGTGGTACTGAATGGTTTGCCTTGGAAACGAATAGAGATTATTCTGTCATTTTAGAGCCTCACCTAAGTACTGCATCTTGGACTATTTTCTCGACTGTGAGGATTAGTCCATCTCTTCTAAGGCATTCTTGCCCACAGTAGTAGATGCAAAGGCTATCTGAATTAAATCCGCCCTTCTGGTCCATTTTAGTTCATCGATTCCTAAAATGTCAATGTTCACTCTTGTCATCTCCTGTTTGACTACTTCCAATTTACCTTGATTCATGGACCTAATATTACAGGTTCCTATACAATATTGTACTTCACAGCATTGGACTTCACTTCCCTCACCAGCACATCCACAGCTGGTTGTTGTTTCTGCTTTGGCTCAGCTTCTTCATTCTTTTCTGAGATGTTTCTCCATTCTCCTCCAGTAGCATATTTTGTATCTACCTACCTGGGGAGTTAATCGTTCAGTGTCATATCATTTTGCCTTTTTGTACTGTTCATAGGATTCTCAAGGCAATACTGAAATGGTTTGCTGTTCATTTCTCCAGTGAACTAGCTGAACCACAAGGGAAGCCCAAGAACTCTGGAGTGGGTATTCTCCAGTGGGTTTTCCTGACCCAAGAATAGAACAGGGGTCTCCTGCATTGCAGGTGGATTCTTTATCAGCTGAGCTATCAAGAAAGCCCCTCCAGTGGACCACAGTTTGTCAGAATTCTCCACCATGACCCATTCATCTTGGGTGGCCCTACACAGCGTGGCTCATAGTTTCTTTGAATTAGACAAGGCTTTGATCCATGTGATCAGTTTGATTAGTTTTCTGTGATTGTGGTTTTCATTCTGTCTGCACTAACAGACATGGTAATTTTGAGGCCAGCTTTCTCATTAGAGACATGTCAATGTTCACTAAGGACAGGCTTTGTTGGCTACCATTCAAGACTTGCTGGGTGAAGTCATCAGGGGCTTCTATGTGTGCTATCTTCCAGAAATATGTAATTTTGAGTCTACATTCAACAGATTATGATTGTGACAAATGTTTGGCTGTTCATGGGTTCTGTATACAGCATTTTACAAATGGCTGCTGCATTTCAGACACGCCTCCTTGACCTTGAGGGCTCATTATTCAACATCTCTGGAACACTTCTAGTGGAGTCATCTTTGAACTTAAAGGCCACAGTGGAAAGAAAACAAGTCTGTGATTTGTAGCTTCTTTTTATTTTTAACCAAAGCTTGTATTCAAGCTTGGTTATTGACTTTATTCACCAGATTGAGACTCCATTAAAAACTAAACTCATTCTCGTGAGGTCAAGTCATGATCTCTAAAGACAGTGAAAGCGTTTGCCAGAGTTATCCCCTACACTTGTTGTGAGAGTCTCCATTTACCTGCTTTCTCTTCAGTCACAAGGACATGGAGACTCCACTGCACAGATGCTTAACTGGTCAAGGCTGGTCTTTGACTGGTCTTGAGTACATAAAGATCAGGGCTCTGAGGGACACTTCTACCATTTCACACATGCAGGCTCTACTCCACCTCTATGACTCTTCTGACTGTGGGATTTACATATAAATACCAGTCTGTGAGAGGGATGTGGCCACCTCAAACTTCTTCCCATAATCTGAAGGAGCACAGTGCTTCGCTGGACTCCTGCTACACCGCTCAGAGCACCCACCACTGCTATTTCAGGAATAGAAAGGGAATATCTTGGGGTTCTTCTGTACAGTGCTCTCCTCCACAGCAAACGAGGTGACCTATATCTAAGCCTTGCATTAAGTAAGAAAGACATCACAAAGAAGGAAAACATTTATTCTTGTCTCCTACAGAACCATCATGTTGGCTCCATTAGTGTCTCATGAAGGAAATCTTGGATAGCTGTTACCCTAAGCAGAAACTCTTTCCAACCACTGCTCATCCATTTTTAAAAAAAATTTATTTTATTTTTTAACTTTACAATATTGTATTGGTTTTGCCATATATCAAAATGAATCTGCCACAGGTATACATGTGTTTCCCATCCTGAACCCTCCTCCCTCCCCATACCATCCCTATGGGTCGTCCCAGTGCACCAGCCCCAAGCATCCAGTATCATGCATCGAACCTGGATTGGTGACTCATTTCATATATGATATTATACATGTTTCAATGCCATTACCCCAAATTATCCCACCGTCTCCCTCTCCCACAGAGTCCACAAGACTGTTCTATACATCAGTGTCTCTTTTGCTGTCTCGCATACAGGGTTATTGTTACCATCTTTCTAAATTCCATATATATGCGTTAGTATACTGTATTGGTGTTTTCCTTTCTGCCTTACTTCACTCTGTATAATAGGCTCCAGTTTCATCCACCTCATTAGAACGGATTCAAATGTATTCTTTTTAATGGCTGAGTAATACTCCATTGTGTATATGTACCACAGCTTTCTTATCCATTCATCTGCTGATGGACATCTAGGTTGCTCCCATGTCCTGGCTGTTATAAACAGTGCTGTGATGAACATTGGGGTACACGTGTCTCTTTCCCTTCTGGTTTCCTCAGTGTGTATGCCCAGCAGTGGGACTGCTGGATCATAAGGCAGTTCTATTTCCAGTTTTTTAAGGAATCTCCACACTGTTCTCCATAGTGGCTGTACTAGTTT
>NW_011475887.1:0-11910 GCF_000754665.1 Bison bison bison
GGGACAGGGAGGCCTGGCATGCTGCAGTCCGTGGGGTCACAAAGTCGGACACAACTGGGTGACTAAACAACAGCAACAAGGCATAATAATGCCCGAGTCCTCCATCCCAGATATCCACATTCTAGTTCACGAAACCTGCTCATATTATTCACATGCAGAGAGAATTATGATGGGAGGCTGCTCATCAGCTGAGCTCAAGATGAGGAGCTTATCTTGGATTATCCAGGTGGACCCAACATAATCATAAGGGTCCTTAACTGTGGGGGGTGGAGGGCAGGAGACTGGGGATCACAGTGAAGCAACACGAGGACGACTCGATCAGTCGTTGCTGGCTTTGAAGCTGGAAGAAGGGGCCATGAGCCAGAAAAGATAAGCAAGCAGACTCTCCCTGAGGGCCTGCAGAAGGCGCACAGCCCCGCCAACACCGTGCGGTCCACTTCGGACATGTGACTTCCAGAATGCATAAGATAGACCTGTGGGGTTTTACTCCCCTAAACTGGCTGTAATTTGTTGTAGCAGCCACCAGAAACTAATAAAACATATTCTATTTCTGGAATGTATTCTGGCATTCTTTTTTTTTTTTTTAAATAAGATGACTTTTTAATTTTAGTTTTCTGGCCATACCATGTGGCACACAGGATCCCAGTTCCCCAACCAGGGGCTGAACCCTAGTTCAACTGGAGTCTTAACCACTGGACCAGCCAGGGAAGTCCCCCATCCTTACCGCTCTGTATCGATTTTTCACAGGAAAAGCTTCCACGGTTCGATTGGAAATAACTAACTGCTATCACCACATAACAGGCCTGGAGGTCACATTTCTGATCTGACCTGTTAGTCAGGATCAGCTTTTTGAGGACTCAAGTGAAACAGAAGTGAGCGTGGGAGGATGCCGCTATCTCTCTAAATAGTTGTTGACCTTAGGAAAGTGAGTTAGTACCTCTGTTTCTTTGCACATAAAATGGGAATGATTATAATCCCTAAACTCCGGAATTGAGGATTCAGCGACGTCAGCAGGGACCCCACTGAGCACAGTGCTGGGCACAGAGTGTGTGAAGGACTGTCTGTGGTTTGGAACGGTGCCTGTGTGATGCACTTGGAACCACAGCAGAGGGACAGATGTCTGAGGGGATGAAAGGATGGACAGACATCTATAGCTTACCCAGAGCAGCAGGAGGGAGAGCCTGGCCTTTCTCTAGGAACCTGGTTCCCCTTGGATCACTCTGCAGAAGCCTGGGCATGCCCATTACAGCCTCGCAGATAAAAATCCTTCCTTTCTGATGGAGATGTATCTGCCCCAAAGATCTACTTTGCAAGAGAACGCTGGCATTCAAGTGAGAGCTGCCATAACCGCGGAAGAAGACATCAGTGACTCAGCTTCGAGCTTTTCTAATACTGATGAGTATATCCCAAGCTATAAATATACTCTGAATCCCATGTGCCCGGCTGCCCGCCTCTGGGAGACAGCTGGCCAAGGACAGGGTACATACGGGCTTTGCTGCAGGAAGGTAGCTTCTATTCGTGAAACTAGCAGGTGCAAAGATGGATGGAAAACACAGCCATGACCTTATTAGCACCCAGCCCAGTTGCCATGGAGACTATTCCAAGCATCTATGCTCCAGGCTTCCTCGTGGTGTTAAGTGAAAGTGGAAAGTAGAGGCTGAAGAGAGGAAAGAAAAACCACACAAGGATGGTTACAAACCATATAGCAGGTCAGGCTAGATGGAACACTGCGCACTTCAGAAATGGAGAACTGAGGGAAGAAAAAGAATTTTTTTCCAGACTTATACCCCTAGGGGGCTTCCCTGGTGGCTCAGATGGTAAAGAATCTGCCTGCAATGCAGGAGACCCAGGTTCAATCTCTGGGTTGGGAAGATCCCCTGGAGAAGAAAATGGCAACCCACTCCAGTATTCTTGCCTGGAGAATTCTATGGACAGAGAAGCCTGGGGGCTACAGTCCACGGGGTTGCAAAGAGTCATACACAACTGAGCAACACACACAGACAGACAGACAGACAGACAGACACGCACACACACACACACACACACACACTACTAGGAGAAAAAAAGACAGTTTAATATAATCAGATGAATATGACTGATCCCTGCAAGCTTCAATGAGTTTTTCCATCAGACATATAATAAGATGCTTAGAGCTCCTCATCCCCACACTATACACAGCTACTGCTAACTATTTAAAACTTGTGTTTCCTAAAGGATCCTTTCCTGAGGGAAAATATGTTTAAACATCCAAATATAAAAAGATCAATGCACATCTTCTTTGGCTGAGGCACGGGTGGTGATCTGAGGAAGACCAAGGAAATCCAGTGAGTCTGTGAACACTGCTCAAAAGATCCTGGCCTAAGTGAAAATCTCAAGTAACACACTGACAGTAACAATGAAAGGCTAAATTAAAATGATGAGCTATCCCTATTCTAGACTTAAATCTACTGCCTGATTTCAGTAGCACAATCAAATGTTAAATATGTATCATTTTCCTGTATGTATTTACTCTGAAATAATCATTTTAGACAAGTTATTGAGCACTGATTATATTATAGGTCCTGTGTTGAAGTATGCCTCATGCACTCTCTCATTTAATCTTGACAAAACTTGCAAGATCGGTGTGATTTTAATCCCCATTTTACTGATGAGGACACGAGCAGAGTTCCGTCGCTTGTGCAGGGTCACGTTCTTAGTGGCTAAGGGAGCTCAGGTCTGCACACTACAGGTTAGATTTTGGCTACGCAATGGTTGAGAATTGAAAAATACTTTCTGTCTTCTTTCAAAGGAACAATGTGTCCATCTTAGCCCAGGCACCCAGTGGGTAACAGCCAGAGGACAGGCTTCTAGCTGTGTCCTAAGAGGGAGAGAGGACTCTGATGGTGGTGTGAAGGATGGGCAAGGAGAGAAAGGAAAGGTCAGGGGAAGACCAAAGACTCGAGTGAGTCTCAGTGAAGCTAATGAATGTAAGATTCAAGGACCCTCATCTGCAGGCAAATGCTGGGAGTTACACAATGTCCTGGATGAGGGGAGGCCAGGCTGTAGTCAGGGGGTTTTCTGGCTAAGCCTTTAGGATAACTTGCCTAAAAAGGAGAGGGACCAGAATCCTTAAGGCTTTAATATTTTGTTGTGAATTTTTTTCATTAGAAGTAAATATTTACGCTTGTGACTAATTCTGTGTTCCTAACTCTTTCAAGTATAGTCCCTGAACCTGTACAACTTTCGGGCCCCACGAAACTCAGAACCTCTACTCTCTGAACAATCCCATAGCTTCATTTTGTAAGACTCGCCACAGTGTGACCTGAAACTTGCAAAGTTACCAGTTCAGTGGTCCTCAAAGTCTGGTTGGCATCAGAATCATCTGGGAAAGTTTAAAAAATGAAAAGGCCGGGTCCTAACCTGTGTGAATGAGCCAGGGTGGCTGCATTCTTTGTGAGCTCTCCAGACCATTCGGACCCACACCAGTCTGAGAACCAGCACTCAGGTCAACGTTGCTAAGTGTGACTTGAGGCTTGCTGATGGTCACGAGCATTTCCTGACCTCAGGGTCAAGTCCTTGCTTCAGTTCTTACAATCAAATGACGCTCCGGTCCCCAGACTCATTTTTTTTTTTTTTTTCATGGCAGTAAAAACTAATTGCTAATAACCTATTGACTTAGTCTTTAAGACTTAGTCTTTATGATCACCAATTGATGTTCATAAACAGAACTTGGCACATTTACTAGCCTTTACTGGGGCACTTCCATTAAGAAGGCCGGCCGCTGTGTAGCACTTGGTGGCATTTCAAAGCTCTAGTGTAAACACACAGAGCAGATCATCGTGTTCCTCCAAAAGATGAGGGCGCTTTGTTTGCAGTGTATCATCACTGTAGTCCTGAGAGGGTTATTCTACGCACTCAGCACTCATTTCCATATTCTTGTGTGTCTGTCCTTTCACCTATCAAGGGACTGCAGGACTAAAATCTATTTCCTAGGCTCCCTTCTGCCACCAGAAGTAACTGAGGTTCTACCAGTGAGATGCCTGGTGCAAAACCTGGAAACCAGAAGCTGTGGTAAACCGTCACCCATGTTCCGGCAGAAAGGAGCTTTTGCAGCAGCGAGACTCTGTCCTTGTGTCTTCAGGCTTGGAGCAGCTGTGACATGGGCACCAGTCCCGGCAACTTCCTGGCCACAGGATCCCAGCTGCGGCACTGATTTGAATGCTGGGAGTGCTGACTCTGACTCCCCTCTGCCAGTGATGATGTGAGCGCTGAACCCCCTTATTAAACGAGCAGCTGCTCGGATGCCCACAGCGCTTTGTTTCTATGCCGAACCAAAACTGGTATGGTTCATGCCTTTAATTTTGCTCCCCTGCGTTAATGGATGTGGAGAATAACCATTTATTTCTTTACTTTCTTGTAGTCTGATTATTTTACTGTTTACCATTATTGCTGTTTTCAACTCCAACACTCTGTTATCACCAAGAGTTTTTCCCACTACAGTGACTACATGTGCAGTTGTGGGGGCAGGCTGGGGAATGAAAATTTTTTGCCTTTCCTAACTGGGTTATAATCAAACAAGTTCGAGAGTCATTATTCTAATTAAATCTGCTATTTCAGCCAACTTATGCTGCATTCGTGCATGATTAGTTGCTTTTGTTGTGTCCAACTCTTTGTGACCCCGTGGACAGTAGCCTGCCAGGCTGCTCTGTCCATGGGGATTCTCCAGGCAAGAATACTGGAACAGGTTGCCATGCCCTCCTCCAGGGGATCCCCCCAATCCATGGACTGAACTCATGTCTCCTGAGCCTCCTACATTGGCAGGTGGGTTCTTTACCCACCTGGGAAGCCCAACTTATGCTACATTAGGAAAAAATCACTCATCAGCCACAGCTCACATTATCTCTTTCATCAAACAACATCTTGATTGCACACCCTTATAGCCTTATGCCTCTAGTTCTAGTTTTCCCTTAAGAATCAACTCTAGATCTATCATCCATTTTAAAAAAAATTTTGGCCACACTGAGTGACATGTGGGATCTTAGTTCCCCCACTAGGGATCAAACCCATGTCCCCTACATTGAAAGCAGGGAGTCTTAACCAATGGACCACTGGGAAAGCCCCAAAGTCTATCTTCTTTAACTCATGGAAGGATATGCCCTATCTCTTCAGTTAAAATTTTTAACCATCCCCTATAATTCATTAGAGATTAACATATAACATGCTGCTTAATAAATGTCTCTTAAGGACCATGATCACTGTCTGAGAGACAACTTTTCCTCCTCTGATGGCTTCATTTGTCAGGAAGGTCTTCACTGAGAGTTCTCTGTCCAAACCTTAAACATAAAACTGAAGCATAAAGTCAGAATTCACAGAAAATATGTGATGAAGTAGTAAAAATAAGGAATCAAGCTTAAAGAAGAACAAAGCGTACATAACTGTCACAGAATAGACTCACTAAAGGCACAACTGTCTTTGGATACAGTAAGAGATATTTATGATCACTGTGATTACTGTGAGGAAGTGCAAAGAGCCCTTGCCTACAGGTAGAAAATGCTATTTCCATGTCAACCATTAATGCAAGCAGGACCCACAAGGAGCTGGTGGGCATCACCTCACTGTACAAAGCAGGTGTCCATCCTGGTTGGGCAGTGCCCAGGCCATTCCAGTTGTTGAATATTTTGAATGTCACCCCTGAGTATAACTGATAACTCAAGGCCTACATAATGGAAATGTTTTGCTATAAATTTCACTCCTTCCTAATTTGATTCTTTTCTAGTCCCCATTACAGTCATTTCAAAATTCACCGTTTGGGGGAGTTCCCTGGCAGTCCAGTGGTTACAACTTCATAATTTCACTGCAATGGCCCAGGTTCCACCCCTGGTCAGGGAACTAAGATCCCACAAGCTGCACAGTGTGACCAAAAAATAACAATCAAAAATGTCCCTACTCCCTTCACAACGCCTATCTCATTCCCAGTGCCTAAGACAGTCCCTGACAGGCACTCATTGACAGTTTACTGAATGTCCCATGAATCAATCTGACCCTTCACTTACCCTTTTAGTTTAGAAAGAAAAGAGAATCCCTCTATGTTCTTTATCTGTTTCCCAAATTTGTTGATATCGCTTTTTTTTCCCTTAGAAGGTGTCTGAATTTCCTTTCTCCATCAATGGTTTTATCCCATCTTCAGCCATAAAAATGTTCAGGATTCCCCATGATGAACATCTTCCCTGGGTTCTGCCCAGTGGTATTTTCCTTCCCTCTCCTTTGATCTGCTGCTAATCTCCACACACCTCGTCTCCGTTTCCCTCCTAACCATGCCTCAGCCACGCGCAGCTGTCTTCTCCCGCCACCACTTCACTGAGGAGACTGAAATGTCAGAAGCAGCACATTAACGGCCAGCCCCTCCCACGTCTTTTCAGTCTTCACCGTACCCCGTCTCTCCACGGCGTCTGCCACTGGGGACCGCCTTCTCCTTGCCATCCCTGGCTTCCATCTGGCTTCTCTCAGCGCCCCTCCTCTGCCTTTCTGGATTTCCACCCCCCGGATCCTCTCATGTAACTGAGACCAAGGGAAGGGGGATGGCAGGCAAAAAGGCTGCTTGTCGAGGAGGGGAGGGTAGTAGAGTTGAAGGAAGGGTTGGACAAATTGGCTGGAACAGTGGACACAGCTTTAAGACTGTGTCAAGGAGGTCAGGCTTTAAGTGGAATCATTGTTCAAAGGTTTGTAAAGCCATGGCTTATAGTCGAGAATTAAATAGGCATTAAGATGATGAAAAATTTGGAATGAGCTGAACAAGAAAGGATGCTCAGACAGACCTAGAGATTATTATACTAAATGAAGTAATTCAGACAGAGAAAGGCAAATATCATATGCTATCACTAACGTGGAATCTAATTTTTTAAAATTATACAAATGAGGAATCTAATTTTTTAAAATTATACAAATGAACTTTACAAAACAGAAAAAAGACTCTCAGATTTCGAAAACACACTTATGGTTACCAAAGGGGAAACATGTTGGAGAAGGATAAATAAGGAGCGTGGGATTAGCACACACAATCCTCTATATATAATACAGATAGCTGACAAGGACCTCCTGTTGAGGGAACTCCACTCAATTCTGTAACAACCTGCATGGGTAAAGAATCTGAAAAAGCGTGGATATATGTATATGTGTAACTGAGCTGCTTTGTCGTACACCTGAAACTAACACAATATTGTAAATCAACTACATTCCACAAAAAAATAAAGAAAATAGTGCGCTCACCACTGTGCCAGCCAAGGGGTCATAGAACCGCTCCAGGAGCTGGACGACCGTGCTCTTCCCGCAGCCGCTGCTGCCCACCAGGGCCAGCGTCTGGCCCTTCTTCACCTCCAGGCTCAGCCCCCGAAGCACCGGGATGTCTGGTCGAGTGGGGTAGTTGAACACGACGTCATTAAATGCCACATTTCCTTCCACTGTACTCTAAAATCAGGACAGTAACGGTAAATTTCATTGCTGCAATCCTGAAAACTGACTTTAGAGCCAATCCTCTGTACTGCCAGGTATCAGAGGGCAGCGACCTTGGATTGCAATCAAGCTTCAGTTGTAACTGCTAGAAAGTAATACAGATCTAAAAGGGTCAGCATTTCCACAGCATGTCTCATTAACACAATACAAATGTGATAACCCAAAGCTACAACAGAATTACCTACACATAATAAAACCTGATTCGCAGGATTTGTGTATAAAATGGGCAGTATTCCTATATCCCTGTGGCTCTGTTATATAAAAGTACTAGATGTTAACATGTATCAATATTATCAGCATTTATTAAAATGAACCCCTGATCAAGAAAGTTTCATTTTACTACCAGCAAGTAAAAGCACAGATTTTATTAAAGTTCCACTTAGAATACATTCATTCATCAGTTAGGAGCAGGTCACGTAATCAAAACATGAAACTGACCGGCTTTAGGCCTTCTGTGCTGTAGCTGTCGATCAGAGGAATTTTTTCAATGATATTGATGACGTGGGCTGCTGACACTTTGGCCTTGGCATAGTCAGGAGCAAATGAACTGACCTGTCCCACAGCCATGGCACCAAAGACAATAGCTGAGAACACTCTGCCAACAACAAAGACAAAATGTGTCAAGAGTTAACGACTGCAATGCCCAAAGGGTGGCACTTCTACAACCTGAGAGCGCTACCTCGAAGAATCCCAACACATTAGTCAAAAAATAAAACAACCGTTTCCTTATAAGTTCATATCAGTGTGGTTAACTGATTGTAAAATGACCCCACGTTTCACCTCTCTCTGGGTTTTCGCCTTCTTATAATGTGACCTTGCAGCCTCTCCATGGAAGAAGTGGAATTTGTCTTCCTACCCTTGGAATCTGGGTTGGCCTTGGGACTTGCTCTGGCCAACAGGATGTGGTGGAAGTGACGGTTTCCAGCTCCAAGCCTACGATTCAGGGGGCCTTGTGTGCTCCTATCTCTCTCATTCCGCCACAACCACAAGCCCGGCTGGCTGGCTGGAGGACAAGGCACGGACTCAGAGCCAAGAACAGATGTTCACTATTGTACATTCCTGGGGGCTAGCGGGTGGCTGTCTTGCAGCAGTATCTGTGGCCATCAATAACGGATATAGGCAGTTTTGCTGGAATTGGATCAGAGTCTTAGAAAACCCGTGAGCCATGCAGCAAACAAGAGAGTTCCTTAAACAGCCAGATAGTGTGCTGGTCTCAAGATGCTCTGAGTTCTTTTGGGTTTTTTTTTGGCCATGCTGCAGCTTCTGAGATCTTAGTTCCCCCTAGGGATCGAACTTAGGCCACAGTACTGAAAGCAACTGAATCCTAACCACTGGACCACCAAGGAAGTCCCTGCATCACCATTCTTAATCTACATCATGAGAATCATAGCAGCTTCAAGTCAGGAAGGACTTCACAAGATGTCAAGTCCAGCTCTCCAAGTTTGTGCCAGGGCGCACACCCCAAGCCAGCTCCCATCCTTTGTTTCAGGAAGGAGGAAGTTTGCTGGAGGAAGTCTTTTGTTAAAAAGTTCCTTTTCAAATCAAAGAGAAATGTACATCCTTTTGCCTAATACTGCCCTTCAAAGAACTGGAATATTATTTAAAAAGCCCTTTGCATCTTTGGTAACTCCTTTCACTCCCAACATTCCAGCTGCCTTTTTCTGGACACATTGATCAAAATGTCTTTTTAAACAGTGGGCCTAGAACCGATACAACATTGGGGATCTTCCCAGGATAATACCGTGAGTCCATGAACAAATCACTCAGATGGTTCATTTGGTCTTCTTATCTAGACCTGTGGGATCTTTTTCAAACAGATAGCTCTTCAGACAGGTCTCCCCTATCTCTTACTCAGAAGACTTATTTTCCGAATCTAACAATCTAAGAGTCAGCAACTTCCATCTGTTGAATACCTTAACCTCAGAGTAAAGCACTAATTCGGATTCTCTGGTGACTCAGAAGGCAACGAGTCTGCCTGCAGTTTGGGAGACCTGAGTTCAATCCCTGGGTCCAGAAGATCCCCTGGAGAAGGAAATGGCAATCCACTCCAGTATTCTTGCCTGGAAAATCCCATGGACAGAGAAGCCTGGTGGGCTACAGTCCATAGGATTGCAAAGAGTCGGATGGGACTGAGTGACTACACTTTCACTTTCAAAGCAATAATTATCAAATAATTATCTAATCAAGCACCAATACCAGTGAAGCCTGATTACAATCTTTTGGTCATAGTTATAAAGAGCACCTGCATATCATCTGTCAGAGAGAGGTTGAGTGGAAATTTTACAATCTTCTGTTGGGGTCATCCTGGGAAACCTGGAATGCACGCACAAATCGACATCTAAATAGGATGTAAATGTTACACTGACACATACTTCCAAGTTTCGATGATGCTGGTTTAACTATAAAACTGTGTCACCAGTGATTATGGTAGCTATCAAAGGGCAGCTCACACATCACCAAATCAAGACACTCAGAAAAATTACACTCACTTTTCACTACTAAACCACATATTTTAGTTTAACTGTATATTCAGTACTTTAGAAGGAAGTCCAGGCCTGTCTTCTGACTCAGGTACAATCTTCTGCATTTCACGGTGATGAGCCAGATATTCCCATAGAGCTTTCCTTTTTCATTCCTCAATTTCTCCAGCTCTTACCTTCTAATTCCTTTTCTCTTATCAAGCAAAGCAAATGTATCCTAGAATATTCCAGGGCTCTCAGACCTCAGTGCTCCACATCTATTCTTTAGCTGCCCTGTTCAGAATCTTCTCAAAGGAACCAGGTGCTTGACTCTGGGTGAGGCTTCTTCCCAATCACCTAGGCCTGCTGGAAACCCCTTGATGAGTCACCGAGCCATGGATTTGAGAAAGTCAAATGTGTCAGTCAGTACCGGGGAGAAGGGCAGATACCAATTCCCCAAATGGAATGGGATGCTTTCAGAGTAACATGGGGACTCAGAGGCAAAAATGCCAACTTCTGAATCACCAAAATCTCTTCATGAAGCTCCACAGTAAGGCTTCCTATCGAGGCATGAAGCACATGCACCTTGGTTTCATTTCTAGAGCCCGACTGTCAATAGGAGCCCCATACTTACAAGAGAACATCCTGAAACTCCATGATGCCTTGTGCCACCAAGTAGGCACCAAACCGGAAACAGCCAGCATAGGAGAAATACATCATTGCCTGGGTGAAGGCAAATATAATTCCAAAGACATGTGCTTTCCTCAAAGAGTTTCTGAAAAGAAGACATTCTGACATTTACTTGACTTTGATTTCTCAGTCCTTAAAACATAATCTTTGATGCATTAGCAGTAGGGGATGGTGGCATAGCAGACAAAATGGGTTTCATTTCCAAAACACTAAGTTTGGTCATCACATCTTCACTTTAATGGAGAACTAACCACACCTCGAAGTGTTGAGGTCAAGGTAAAATAAGCCAAGGACAAGAAGAGTTTGTTAGGGGTTAGTGCACTCCTTCCCTTTCCCCCACCCGTGGACATATAACATATACGTACTTTCCACTGATCGCTCGACACGTGTTGACCCAAAACCCATGAGCTTCAGGGACGTGAAGGGCCATGCAGAGGTGCCAGCTGTGTTCTTGACCTTGGGGACCCAGGAACTGAGCTGGATTATTCATGAAGTGGAAGTTTCCCTTGTAACACGTTACAGGAAGACAGGAGGCACTAACCCTCTGGGGGTTTAGGGAAGGCGCCCCCAGGGAGTTAACACGTGTGGTTTTGAGCCACATGGAGCTGGGTGGTGTTGGCGCAGACTGGTGAGTGGGCCTGTTTCAAGCAGAGCAGCTCAGCCTCTGTTTCAAGGACTGGGATTTAAACAATTTTTTTCCTATAAAAAGGGTCTACTATAAAACCCAAATCTGTTCCTTTCATTGTGTGAGAAACAAGAGTCAAAGAGGTCGGGCCTGCTCGTATCCACGTCACTTTTTAGAGCACTCACCGTGAGTTCATTAAAGGACAAAGGGTCTGCACTGGAGACAGGTAAAGAGAACAAGGAAGGGAGGGTGTCCTCAGGAAGCACCACACCCTCAAGCCTCACAGACACCCCAAATTTCACGTTCCACAAAGAACTCATTCCCAGCAGGATCATGTAGTAGGGTCATCACGCAAACACAGGGTCAGAGGCATTCTCAATATCCTCGCTCCCTCCCCTGCCCTCGGTTACCTGCTCTCACAGGTTCTACTTCAGAGACGTCCTTGCCTTAGGTCAGGTCCTGTGATTCCTCTCTTGGAGAATTACAGTTCAGTTCAGTCACTCAGTCGTGTCCGACTCTTTGCGACCCCATGAACGGCAGCACGCCAGGCCTCCCTGTCCATCACCAACTCCCGAAGTACACTCAAACCCATGTCCATTGTGTCGGTGATGCCATCCAACCATCTCATCCTCTGTCGTCCCCTTCTCC
>NW_011475887.1:12825-16426 GCF_000754665.1 Bison bison bison
CTAAAGGTACAAAAGCCAGCAGTGGCAATGAGTTGGAATTCCAATAGAGAGATTAATATTATATATTAAATAATATTTATTATGACCTCTGAGTTTCTTTGCTATGGAAAGAGATACTAAGTACGTTATCAAACTGAGTTTTAGATCTGGAAAGAACATGAGCTAATTTAAACTCCTCTCTGCAGAAAGAGATTCTCAAGTGTCAACAGATGAAGACCCTTACCTAAAGCCACATAGCTTTACAGGAGCGAAAGTAACCTGAGAACTCAGTATTTTACCTCTATTGAAGTGCTCTTTCTTCTATGATGGTCACATTTTCAGTTCATAATGATTATATATAAATTATTATAATATCATTATAATTGCTATTATTAAAAATATTTAATGTTTATATTTTTCTCTGCATAATTGCCACTTGAGACAACTAAAGAATATTTGGAAAATATTGAAAAGATAAAGAAGGTAATGAAAAGTTACATATTGGTGTATTTTACATAATAGCTTACATGCTGTTATTTTCTAAAAATATACCTGTTTAACAAAATTGGGCTGCAGTTTTATGTTTGGCTTTATAGCCTTATTTTTTACTTTAACAAACATCAAGAGCTTTTCCCAAGGTTATTAAATATATATATTAACAATGGGTTGTTTAAAGGGCCACTGAACAAAGCTTTTACTGAACAAAGCTTTCCATTCTTATTAAAAAGAATGCTGTGAAAACATCCTTGCACATTTATGTCCCTATTAAATTATTCTCTTAGACATTCTTAAAAGTGAATTAACAAAGTCAAAGAAAATAAACTAATTTTTAAGGAGTACAGCACATATTAACAATTTGTTTTCCAGAAAGTTTCTATCATTTGATTATGTTTTAGTTGAAAGTTAACTTCCAACAAGGCTATCTCATTAGGACAAATACATCATTTACCACTTTTTAGAGTCTGGGTAAAAAGGCTATAGAAAATACAGAAAACACCAGTGTATAATACAAATGATATTTCAGCCTGCTTCAGCGTGGGACCTTAAAACATCTGTCTTGTTCTCCTCGTCTATAAAATGAGGGTAGAAAAGAGGGTCTCTGGAGTCCCTTTTAACTCTAATTTTAAGACAAATAATTTTTAGATTGTAAGTCTAAATTATAAATCACTAAGAGAAATTACCCATATTAAGATGTTCTTCCTTTCTCTGGCCTCTTCCCTGGTCAGAATTGACTCCAATACAGACAAATTCAATTATATGAGAGTGATTTATGGCACAAAAATCACAAATCCCAAATCTCACTGATTCTTTACTGAATCCTACACCAATACCTAACTTCAAAGATAATAGTGAATATTTGACAGGACATTGTTAGTTTTAAAGACTAATGCAAAAGGCTACTAGAAGAAATAAATTAATCCCATATTCTTAAAAACACAAAAATTATTTTAAAAATAAAGTTAAAAATATTATATTCTGACCCAGCAGGCCAACAAGACTGAACTAACTTTACCATAAGCTACTAACAAATACAGGGAAATGTCCAGATTCAACTTATGTTAAAATATTTTATGCAATTATTTACATATTATAAAAATTATACTTATTTTAGAAAATACTAACAGTGCAGAAAGCAAAAAGTTAGAGGAAAAAATCTACCTCCAGTCAAACCCTCAGAGATGATCACTGGTAGAAATATTTTCATTTATGAGGCTTCAAACACAGAAAAGAGGCTTTTTTTGCATTAGTTAAGAAAATTCAGCAAACTTTAAAACTGTCTGCTGAAACAAAACAGACTTCACTGTGAATTTCAATGTAATGATTTTAAGAAATACTTATTTCTGGGCACATTTTTTCTTACGCCAGTGTGTATTGTTTGGTTTGTAACGTCATCACTTTATAGTGTGTGGAGAGCCCAATAAAAGTGAGAGTTCATGAGCTGCACACCTTGAATAGTGAGTAAAATAATATAATCACTGCACAATCATCTTCATCTTGTCACACAAGAAGAAATTAGGAAAAGGCTTAATTAGTATTCTGCATCCTCGCAGCTTCATTTACTCCAAATTTTACATAGAGACTCAGTAACCACTATGAGGAAAGGGACGTTGTAATTTATAAGAAGAGGAAATATCAATAGCACTGGGTTTCCCTCAGAAACCATCATGTACTAAATAATTTTTAGGAATGCAAAAAATATGCACAGGTTTCCTGAAAAACCTCACACTTCTCTTCCTACCCTTGTAGAAACTCAAGTGTGATTACAGCTTTTATTTCTAAAAAAGAAAAAGCATCTATTCTATAAAAATGTTCATTCGTGAATAATATGACAGAAATCAATGGAGCAGAGATCACGAGCAGTGTAGAGGTTTTAGGAGCCGGCTCTGACATCACACAGTCCTGCTCTGCAATCCTGGACCTGCTCCGTCCTTCTAGGGAAACCAATAGATATGATACTGGTCGCCACCTTAGTAGGGAAGACGGTCATCAATCAATAAACAAGTGGGAAAGAAACATCAAGTGCTGAAAGGTGTCAGGAATGAACTCGAATGTCAGGAGAGACCTCTCAGAAGAGCTATGAAGACCAGAGGGAACCAGCTTAGAGTTTTGTAGGAACTGAAAGAAGGCCCATGAGGCCAGGGCAGGTGGATGAGGGAGACAGCAGCACAAGACAGGGTCAGAGAAGTCATCATGGGCTGGCTCATGCAGAGTTTAATAATCCAGGGTTGATTTTCTTGCCAGTGTGATCACAAGTCACTGGACGGGTGGAGGTTAGCAAGATCTTATTTATGTTTATAAGAGATGATTGTGGCCTCTGTCAGACAAATATAAAAAGTGGACAGACAGCCCAATTAGGCTGCTGCTATGTGACTTTGGGCAAGTTACCTGACTCTTCTGAACCCTGAGTTTTATGATCTAATAGGGTAATTCAAAAGGGTTATTGAGAGTATCAAGTGAGAACATGTAGCATTCTTAGCATGATGCCTGGTATATAATAAACAATCAATAAATTGATTGTAGCCTGAGAATGACGATCAGATGGGAGCTGACTTTTACTATTTCATAGACTGGTTGGTGCAGCAATCACTTCCCCTACCTGCTTTTATCTCTCTCTCATGAACCACCGATTTAGAGCATTTACCTCACTCCCGACCTTTATCCAGAAAACCTGCTATTCTCAAACATATCTGTTTCCATCTGCACCCCTTCACCTCCTCCACTTCCAACAAGTTACCAGAGTTTTAAAGCTAATGCAATACCTCGAAGGTGAAAACCTGTGGCTTGCAATGAATCAGCTTCCGACTGGTCATCTTCCTACAAACAACCGAAACCTCCGCTCTGGGACACTCTGAACACCTCCATAAATGATGACACTAGAAACAGTAATGCACTTGCTTTGTATGCACGTTTTTTCATCTTCTCATTAGACGAATCAACACCATAGGGGAAAATCCCACAAAGTACAGGATTAAATGAAGTGACTGGTCACAGGACGGACTCCCTGCCAGGGGATGACGTCACCTGGGCCTGACCAGAGCCAACGTCTGAGGGCCAGCACCATGCTGCTGGACTTCAGGACCAAAGGAAACCTCACATGAGGACTTTCTCCCCCAGACAATCA
>NW_011475888.1:0-6815 GCF_000754665.1 Bison bison bison
TAATCCGGGAACATCTTAATATTGAAACTTCTCAACCATGAAAGAATTAAGGTCCTGAAACGACTGTTTCCAGAGAAAGGAATGTCACCTATACTCAGAGTTCTTTTAATGACCTGCTTCTGCTCTGGAGTTTTGCCCAATAACCCAATTACAAAGGGTTTTTGCTTTTTATTCCTCCTGAGCCAGTTCCTGTTTTGTTCAGAAAATCTTGTATGAATACTGCACCAAGACCTTGCTTAGAGAAAGGCGTCTGGACTAGAAAAGAAAGAAAAACTGTGAGTCGCTCAGTCGTGTCCAACTCTGCGACCCCCATGGACTGCAGCCCACCAGGCTCCTCTTTCCATGGGATTCTCCAGGCAAGAATACTGGCGTGGGTTGCCATGCCCTCCTCCAGGGGATCTTCCTGACCCAGGGATCGAACCCGAGTCTCTTTAAGTCTCCTACACTTGTAGGCGGGCCCTTTACCACTAGCACCACCCAAAATGGGGTGACTTTATTCCCTGATGGACAGTTGCTGAAGTTTGAAGACAATTGTTATGACTCGGGGTGGGCAGAGATGCTCCCGGCGTGTGGTGGGGGCGACCCAGGAGGCCCCCCATCAGAGACTGGTCCAGCCCCCATGTCTCAGCAGTGCTGAGGCTGAGAAATCCTGACCAAGCACGAGAGACATCACCTGTCTGGACGTCTGTCCATCCACCTATCTGTCTATGTACCTGTCTATCCACCTGCCCATCCAGCCATCTCTCCATCCACCTGTGTGTGTACTTCCGGCTCTGGTTGGAAACTGAGATGAGCCGCCCACCACCCCGCCGCCAGGGGATGTGAAACGACATTCTGGCCGTGACCGCGATGGGGTGGGGGAGGGAGTGCTCCTGGTGTGTGGTGGGGGCCGACCGGGTGCGTTGCTGCACACCCCACTGGACACAGGACACCTAAATGGGAGAGGCGTTCAGCCCCGGGCGTCAGCCTGCTGAGACTGGGAAACGCTGAGCAGCCACGACTGTCTCATTATCTGTCTGTCTCTCCATCCATCCATCTATCCATGCGTCTATCAGAGTGAGGCTGAGAAACTCTGAGCAGGCACGACTGTCTAATTATCTGTCTGTCTATCCATCCATCCATCTATCTATGCATCCATCCGTCCATCCATCTATCCATCCATCCATCAATCCATCCATCCATCCATCCACCCATCATCCATCCATCAATCCAACCATTGATCCATATATGTACCTATCCATCCATCTAACCATCCATCCATCCATCCACCCATCATCCACCATCAATCCATCCATTGGTCCATATATGTACCTATCCATCCATCCATCTATCCATCCATCCATACATCTATCCATCCATCTATCCATCTATCCCTCCATCCACCCATCCATCCAGGTATGCACCTATGGCTGTGGTTCACAGACTGGGAGGGCTTTACCCTCCAATGGGACATATGATAACATCTGGAGACATTCTGTCCATGGCAGAGATGGGGGCAGGGGCTGCCCCTGGCGTGCGTTGGGGGGAGCCCAGGGACACTCCTCCACACCCCACACAGGGTCCAGGACGCCCCTCATCATAGACTCGCCCAGCCCCAGACGCCAGGTGGCTGAGGCTGAGAAAGCCTGACCAGGCACGGCAGACTGGACGACTCTCTGATGCGGGGTGGCATCCTAGCCCTGTGGGGTGCAGAGCAGTGACCCTGGTCTCCACCCAGCACATGGCAGGAGAGTTCTTCCCGCTAAGTACTGAGCAGTAGAAAGGCCCCCAGATGTCGGCAAGCGTCCCCTCGAGGCAGAATCCCACAGACTGAGAGTGACCAGTTTAAACTCAGCTGTTTGTACGGGGTCTGGGAGAACCTCTACCCCCTTTCAGGGATAAACTGGGGCAGGAAGACGCAGGCGGCAAGGAGAAGGGATCCGTGTAGATGAACGGAGACACGTGTACGTCTGCCTGAGTCCCTTTGCTGTTCAGCTGAAGCCATCACGGCATTGTTAATCGGCCATATCCCAACACAAAACAAAAAGTTTAAGAAAAGGCTGTGGTCGACACTTACACACTATTGATACTCCGTGTAAGATACATACATACATGAAATACACAGCGAGAGGCTTCTGTATACCACAGGGAACTCTGTTTAATACCACATGGCAGCCTGGATGGGAGGGGAGTTTAAGGGAGATTGGATACATGTATATATGGCCGAGTCCCTTTGCTGTCCGCCTGAAACTATCACGACACTGTTCATAGGCTATACTCCAAATAAAGTAAAAAAAATTTTTTTTTTTTTTTTTGGGACAAAAAAAAAAAAAACCAACCCTCCAAACTTGATGGTTTCACAGGCAAATTCTACCAAATATTTAAGGGGGAAAAAAAAAAAAAAACCTCTGTTCTCTACAAACATTGCAAGAAGACAGAAGTAGGGGAAATATATGTCAATTGATGATGTTAAGGATTTTGACATATTTGCTGTTAACGAACTCTTGCCAAGGGTTTCGTGTGCTTGTAATGTCTTAAGCCTGCTTTGACCATATGTGAAATAGAGAGCCAGCCTGACGCATGACACGGGGAACCCAAAGCCAGTGCTGTGTGACAGCCTGAAGGGTGAGCTGGGGAGGGAGGTGGGACAGGGTTTCCAAAGGGAGGGGCTACATGCATGCCTATGGCTGATTCATGTCCGCGTAAGGCACAGGCCATCACAAGACCACAATTATCCTCCAATTAAAATAGATACATTTTAACAAGTTTTTAATCAGAGTAATGCTGGCTTCCATCACTTCCAAAAAAAAGTCAGTCAAAAGTACAAACAGAGCAATTTCCACGAACGAGGGTTGAATGAAACAGGACTCCCTCCCAGAAATGGGATATCGGTTCAACCCCTTTGGAACAAACCAAGGTGATTCACCATGACATCGGCAGACAGCGGAATAGAAAGTCTATGACGACAGAAGATGCAGGAAAGATAGCTGGCAGATGTCAGCGTTCACCTACATTCTTCAAAATGGTATGGAATCTCAGAAAGACAGAACCGATGAACCTGCTTGTGGGGCAGGAATAGAGAAGGAGACCTAGAAAACGGACACAGGAGGGCAAGCGCACGGTGGGACGAGCTGAGAGCATAGCACTGACCTCTCTACACGGCCACATGTGAAATAGACAGCTAGCGGGAGCCGCTGTGGAGACGGAGCTCAGCTCGGGGCTCTGTGATGACCCAGAGCGGCTGGGATGAGGTGTGAATCAACAGGGAGAGGATGTATGTATCCACATGGCTGATCCATGCTGCCTGTACAGCACAAACTAACACACACTGTAAAGCAAGTATATGCCAATTAAAGACACATTAAATAACGAAAGCGCTTCTCAGACTAAGAACAGACTTCTTACACCTGTACAAAGCGCCCACCAACACTGCCAGCTAATTATCCTTCATGGTTAAAGACCGCTCCCCTAAGAGAGTCGGGAAAGCTACGGAAGCCAACCCACTCTCTTGGGCACCATCCAACGAGACATTGTACAGCGAGACCAAGAGAGAACATACAGCCTGACCACAAGGAAGCAGGCAAGCTCTGGTTTTTTTATTTTATTTTATTTTAATGACTGTCCAGATAGACTAAAAAGTGCCTACAGAAAAAGATGCTCAGAGAAGTCGTGTGAGTCTAGCAAGACTGTGTCACAAAACAAGACTAGTTTATAAAAGTCAACGGTATTTTTTATAGACTAGTGATGAATAATTAGACGTTAAAAAATTTGAAAACACTTCTGAGTATTGCTGGAGTTTAGGGGAGAATGGATGCATGTATACGCATGGCTGAGTCCCTTTGCTGTCCACATGCAACTATCAAAAGACGGTTAACTTGCTATAGTCCATTACAAAGTAAGACGTTCAAAAAGACATGATGTTGGCAAGACCCCCTGGAGAAGGAAAAGGCTACCCACTCCAGTATTCTGGCCTGGAGAATCCCATGGACTATAGTCCATGGGGTCACAAAGAGTCGGACGCGACTGAGCAATTTTCACTTTCAGGATAAAGCAGATGTGATATACATGTATGTTATTGTTGTTGGGTAGTCACCCCGTCACGTCTGACTCTTTCTGACCCCATGGACTGTAGCCCCCAAGGTTCCTCTGTCCATAGGATTCTCCAGGCCAGAATACTGGAGTGGGTAGCCGTTCCCTTCTCCAGGGGATCTTCCCAACCCAGCGATCGAACCTGTGTCTCCTGCATTGGCAGGTAGATTCTTAACCGCTGAGCAACCAGGGAAAGGCATCACACACACACATATACATACAGTGGAATACCACTCAGTCATAAAAAAGAATAAAATAATGCCCTTTGCAGCAGCAGGGATGAACCCAGAGATTATCATACAAAGTAAGCCAGAGAACGACAAATACCATATGACACCACTTAGATGGAATCTAAAATAAGACACGAATGAAAGCATTTGCAAAACAGAAAGAGATTCACACACGTACAGAATCGACTTGTGGTTGTCAAGGAGGAAGGAGTAGAGGGGTGAATTGGGAGTCTGAGATTCACAAACACACACCACAGTTTACAAAATGAACAGACAAGCAGGACCTGCTCTATACCACGGGGAGCTCTACTGAATACCCTGTAATAACAGGAAAAGAATCTGAGAAAGAACACACATAAATGCATGTATGTATATATACTGAAAACTTAGTAACATTGTTGATCGGCTATACTCCAATGCAAAATAAAAAGCTAAAAATGAAAACCAGTGTGTCACTAACATCAGGGTAGACATCAATTAAGAGAAACGAGGAAGCCAAAACACAACCATGCTTACAGGGTAAATTGATTTTTAACAAAGATGATAAGATAATTCAATGGGGAAAGGATAGTTTTTTAAAAAATGGTGCTAGAAACCTTGAGGCCAGCCTTATGCAAGAACAACGCCATGCTTCTATACATCATGTCAGAAGAAAGTTAACTCAACGTATGATAAATCGGGGGCTTCACCGGTGGCCAACCGGTACAGAATCTACCTGCCAATACAGGAGACCTGGGCTTGATCCCTGGGTTGGAGAGATCCCCTGGAGAAGGAGACAGCAACTCACCGCAGTGTTCTTGCCTGGAAAGTCCCATGGAGAGGGAAGCCTGGTGGGCTACAGTCCACGGGGGCACAAAGAGTCGGGCACGACTGGGCGACTAACACTTACTTACTTACCAGTATTCTTGGCTGGGGAATCCCATGGTGAGTGGAGCCCGGTGGGCTACAGTCCATGGGGTCGCAGAGACTCAGACATGACTGAGCATGCACCCAATACATAAATAGAGATACGGATGGAATTGGTCCCACCAGATGAGTCCCGAGAGAATGAATTGTATGTGTCTACTCGATGGCTGCAGGAGCTTCAGGTAGGTGGTTAAACATGACTCTGGGTGTGTCTGGGAGGATGTTTGTGGATGAGACAAGCACTCGGAATGGGTCGGCTGAAAAAAGCAGATGGCTGTCCCTAGCGTGGGTGGACCTCGTCTAATCGGCTGAAGGTCTGGACCGACCAGAACCACAGACGTTCCTGAGGTGAGAGAGAATCCCTCCTGCCGACTCCTCCATGGGGGCCCAGGTCTCCTCCTGCCTGAGGACCTGGAGACGAACATCAGCTCTTCCTGGGTGTCCGGCTTGTTGCCTCACCTGCGGATCTCAGGACTTGTCAGCCTCCGTGGCACCATGAGCCAATTCCTCGTAATAGATATCTCTCCAATGTCTACCTGTCTATCTACCCACCCACCCATTCACCTGTCTGTCTTATCTCTCAGTCTACATACCTGTCTGTTGACCCATTCACCATCTTACCTAGCTATCTATCCATCATTATCTGTTCAGCTACCAACCTACCCAGGGACCTATATACCTTTCCATCCATCCATTCCCCTGTCTATCATTTGTCAATCTAGATATCTATCTATCCATCCACCGTTATCTCCCTACCAATCCACCCATCCATCACCTGGCTATCTTATCTATCCATCTAGGCATCTGTCTCTCCATCCATCCACCTGTCTATATTATCTAGGTATTGATCCCTCGATTATTATCTATTTACCTACCAACATACCTAACTAGCTACCTACCCATCCATCACCTGTCTATCTTATCTACTGATCTAGGTATCTGTCTATCCATCCATAATTATCTATCCATCCATCCATCCACCCATCCATTCACCTGTCTTATCTAGCAGTCGACTATCTACCCATCTTATCCGTTATCTATCATCCATCCATCTGTCCATCAATCTACCTTTCTACTATCTCTCATCTATTCATCTTTCTATCCACCGATATTTTATTATCTATCCATCTATCAATAATGCTCTATATATCTTTTATCAATATATCTGTCCATTTATCTATCAATCATTTATCTATCTACCAATTTTCTACCATCTATCTACCTATCTAATCTATATATCTGCATCACCTATATAATCTAAGTATTTATCATTATTAAGAGCTAATATCATCTATAATCATATATATATGTATCTACTTTTTGTCTATATATATACATACGCATACACATTGTCCCTCCATAGTTCAGTTTCAGTTCAGTCGCTCAGTCGTGTCCGACTCTTTTCGACCCCATGAATCGCAGCACGCCAGGCCTCCCTGTCCATCACCAACTCCCGGAGTTCACTCAGACTCATGTCTATCGAGTCAGTGATGCCATCCAGCCATCTCATCCTCTGTCGTCCCCTTCTCCTCCTGCCCCCAATCCCTCCCAGCATCAGAGTCTTTTCCAATGGGTCAACTCTTCGCATGAGGTGGCCAAAGTACTGGAGTT
>NW_011475888.1:6915-11953 GCF_000754665.1 Bison bison bison
AGAATGGACTGGTTGGATCTCCTTGCAGTCCAAGGGACTCTCAAGAGTCTTCTCCAGCACCACAGTTCAAAAGTATCAATTCTTTGGCACTCAGCCTTCTTCAAAGTCCAACTCTCACATCCATACATGACCACAGGAAAAACCATAGCCTTGACTAGATGGACCTTTGTTGGCAAAGTAATATCTCTGTCCCTCCATAAACGCCCGTGTTAATCTTAGAACACACATGTGAAGAAAACTCTGATTTGCTCCTGAAACCAGAGGCCCTTGTGAGACCTTCAGAAGAACTAGTTTCAGAAACAGAAACTCCACCTATTTTTATTATCTATCCATCAATAGTCTACGCATCTTTTATGTACACATCTGTCCATTTATCCATCTATCCATCCATATACCTGTCTTA
This sequence comes from Bison bison bison, assembly GCF_000754665.1. Classification (NCBI taxonomy): domain Eukaryota; kingdom Metazoa; phylum Chordata; class Mammalia; order Artiodactyla; family Bovidae; genus Bison; species Bison bison. The sequence continues at coordinate 7,319 of NW_011475888.1, forward strand.
TCAGGTTGGTATCTATCTGTCCATCCATCATGATCTATCTACCCATCCATCCATGCACCTGTCTTTACTAATAATCAAGTACCTGCCCACCTATCTGTCTTATCTATCTACCCATCCATCCATCCACCTATCTTTACTGACAATCAAGTACCTACCCACCTATCTATCATATCTACCATCTGTCTATCCATTATCTAGCTGGCTAGCACCCACTCCAGTGTTCTTGCCTGGAGAATCCCAGGGATGAGGGAGCCTGGTGGGCTGCCGTCTATGGGGTCGCACAGAGTCAGACACGACTGAAGTGACTTAGCAGCAGCAGCAGCAGCATCCATCCAATATATCACTCTACTGTCTATCATCTATTCCTCTCTCCATTCATCAATGTCAGGCTCCGCTGGTGGCTCAGATGGTGAAGAATCCACCTGCAATGCAGGAGACCTGGGTTCCATCCCTGGGTCAGGGAGATGCCCTGGAGGAGGGAAACGCAACCCACTCCAGTCATCTTGCCTGGAGAATCCCATGGACTGAGGAGCCTGGTGGGCTACAGTCCATGGGGGTCACAAAGAGTCAGACACAACTGAGTGACTAAGACTTTCACGTTCATCTCTCTGTCTAATCTATCTGCCCACCTGTTTTCCGTCTGCTGTGTATCTGTCCGTCTATCAGCAATCTCTTCCTTCCACACGTGTCAGTTATCCATCCATCAGTCACCAGTCTTCCTATCTACCGATTTTCTGTCCCCTATCCACCATTCTTATCTATATATCTGCACCATCTATCTATTTATGTATCTTATCATCTCATTCTTGTGCTCTGTCGTCACCTACCATCATGCTGATTTATATCTACATACGTATGTACTGTCTCTCTACATATGCAAACAGACACACATCATCCCTCCAGAAACCCACGCTACTCTTAGAATGCACTTGGGAAGAAAACCCCCATTTGCTTCTGAAACCAGAGGCCCCCGTGAGGCTGAGCTTCAGAAACACAAACTGCAGAGTCTCCTGTCACGTCACGCCAGCACCATCCGTCCAGGGCAGCATGGACTCGGAAAAGACGCGGCCCCAGTCTCGGGCCGGGTCCTGGAGCATCAGTCCACCCCTAAAGAGCATCGGCCAGGGGTGCGGGCTTTGCACTTGTGCCCATCCATTCAGCGAAGAGACCAGAGCTGCCCAGGTCATCGATGCCCAGCCATAGCAGCAGGGGAGTGGGTCCCATCAAGGCCACGATTGGAAAGGATCCAGTGTTCTGGTGTGTCTGTGTGCAGGCTTGGAATTAAAGTGAATTTACAGACTTCCATGGTGGCCCACTGGTTCAGATTCCATTGCCAATGCAGGCAACTTGGGTTCGATCCCTGGTCCAGGAAGATCCCACATGCCGTGGGGCGACTAAGCCCATGAGCCACAAAAACTGAGCCTGCGACCAGAAAGCCTCCTGTGAGACCTTCAGAAACACCAGTTTCAGAAACACAAACTCCACCTATTCTTATTATCTATCCATCTATCAAGAACCTCTCTGTGTGTCTTTTATCTATGCTGTGCTGTGCTTAGTCACTCTGTCATGTCTGACTCTTTTGCAAACCCATGGACTGTAGCCCACCAGGCTCCTGTGTCCATGGGAATTCTCCAGGCAAGAATACTGCAGTGGGTTGCCGTGCCCTCCTCCAGGGCATCTTCCCAACCCAGAGATTGAACCCAGGTCTTCCACACTGCCCGTAAGTTTTTTCTTTACCGTCTGAGCCACCAGGGAAGCCCAAGAATACTGGAGTGGGTAGCCTATCCCTTCTCCAGGGGCTCCTCCCAAGCCAAGAATTGAACCGGGGTCTCCTGCCTTGCAGGCAGATTCTTTCCCAGCTGAGCCACCGGGGAAGCCCGCTTTTATCTATACATCTATCCGTTTGTCCATCTGTCCATCATCTACCTACCCACCCATCCACTACTGAGCCCCGTGTTCCACACCAAGAGAAGCCCCCATAATGAGAAGCCCACACACCCTGGAGAGTAGCCCCCACTCGCCGCAACTAGGGCAAGTCACACGTAGCCATGTACACCTTGGGCTGATTCACATCGATGTCCGGCAAAAACCACCACAACATTGTAAAGCAGTTAGCCTCCAATTAAATTAATTAAAAAAAAAAAAAACAGACTCACTGCAGCCAAAAGCAAATAAATAAACAAAGTGAACGCAGCTACCAAACATCTCTGGAAATGCCAAATGCAGGGATGTCCCAGCGCCCGCGGCCCCCTGTCTGGGGGGAACATCCGTACGTCTTAGAGAAATACTCCCATTGCCCCTTGAGCTGAGTGCTGCTTCATAGTCTCCCCACCCTGGGTGCATTTTGGGTTCTCTGCCCCCTGCCATGCTCAGCCACGAAACCGGAGGTCCTTCCCCAAGCCCTATAGTGGGCTCAGCCTCATTCATTTCGTGGGGCACCCAGAGTCCCATCTGAGCTCAACAAACAGAACCCAAGCATGGTCCAGACACCCAGCCTGGCTAGGGACAGCCCCACCACAATGGGGCATCTGCCCTCACGAGCAAGTCAACAAGGGGGACGCCTCTCGGATGAGATCTCGGGAGCCCCGCACCCAGACACTCTGTACCAGGCAGTTACCCGTATCCCCCATAATTTGACCACAACGCAGCAAATATTTCAGGATCACAGTGCCACCTTATAGAACCTGCATCTTAAACACACGTCCTTCTAGCAGACGTCAGCCCTGACGCTGTCATAACGGTTTAAGAGACGTAAGGAAACCAGGTGTCACTGGGGCAGTTTCTCCAGCCGGGCAACTGGAACCAAAGCATGTGATGAACCATCCCTGGGCAGGAGGGCTGTGACCTGTGCGGACCGCCGAGTGCATCTCCCACGGGCAATCAAGAACATCGCTGTCAACTCAAGAGCTGATGAGGGTGCCAGACATACGGGAAGGAGAGACAGATGTGTGGAGGAGCCACCTCCATGGATGTCTTGCTGAGCCCAGAATCTGACCAGTGAGAAGGACGGCCATCCCTCCCTCCCTCATCCCGAACAATGAGTTAGAAACTCAGAAAGGTGGTCCGTGATGGCCTCGCCACGTCAGATTGCTGACCTCCACACCCACCAGGATGGCTCTAGTCCAAAAAACAGAAATGAGCAAGTTAACCAGGATCTGGAGAGAGTAGGACTCGTCCACACCCTCTGGGTTGAATGGAAAGGAAGGTGCCAATGTGGAAAAGTTTCACTTGATTTTGCAACCCGGCAATTCGACTCCTGGATATAGACCCAAAGGAATGGAAACTTAGGGTTCAAATGCTGGAGTCCAGCTCCAGCAGCCAGGGATTCAACCTGAAGGGGTGAGCGGTGTCGGTGAGACAAACTGAGGCAGCCTCTCATTTTACTTGGACTGCCTGTTTATTTCAAGCTTATGATTCTCTTTTATACTTTTATAAAAGCATTAGGTCAGAGGTTTTCTATTTTTAGTTCCCACGGACGCAGATTTATTTTTCTCCAAAAATCACTGTTGCCCCTCAAATGGAGTTCCTTCTTCAGCGATTCTCTTATCTACTTCTTCTCATGTGTCCTTCTGAATACACTGTAACTCATGCTAATGTCTGGGCTGCATACCACATTCCTCAGTTTATTTCTTATCTTTTTAAGCCCTGTTTGCCCCTAGTATCCTAAGCTCACTATTTCTTAGAAAGGGCATCTACTTAATAATATCTCTAAAGTCCCTAATTTCTATAAGTTATAGTAGAATATGCTAACATTACAGCAATCCTTAAATCTTTAGCTTCTAACTATTTTAATTATTCCTAAGCCCTAAATTCAGCAAACTCCTTTGCCATAAACTTTTCTCACAAATGGGCTTCAGATAGTAATCCCTCCCATGGCCTCAAGCTGCGCCCTGTGTGCTCACCTTGGAACACTTTTTTTGCAAAAGTCCTTGAACAAATGTCAGTGATTAACTTTATGAATTATTCTTTGAGCACAGCTGCAGAAGGCTTTACGCCTTCTCATGCTCCTCTCAAAAACAATAAGCACCTTAATATTCTCTTCAGTCAACTCAGCCGAGAAAAGGGAAAAACAAGTCAGAATCACAAAGCCTAACTCCTTCATTCCGGGTCCATGCCTACGGAACAAAGGGAGGGGGTTTAGGGCAGTGCCTCTATTTTGTCAGTAATGCCTAACGCGGCTCCCAACATTCAAACAAAATGACCCGCCCAAATCTTCACAGCTGCACTAGTCACAATCGCCAAAACTCCAAAGGGGCCCAACTGTCCATCAAGTTGATGGATGGGTAAACGTCATGAGGTCCATCCACAGAGTGGAATATTACGCAGGCACGAAAAGGAGTGAAGCTCTGACACAGGCTACAGTGTGGATGGACCTTGGACACACAATACTCAGGGAGAGGAGCACACACGGAAGGACACTGTCTGGGTCTGCTTGGGCTGCCATAGAAAAACACCAGGCTGGGGGCTTCAGCAACAGAAACAGAGTTCCTGCAGTTCTGCAGGCTAGAAGTCAGAGATAAGGGTGTTAGGATGGATGGATGGGTGGGTGGCTGGATGATGGATGGATGGATGGGTGGGTGGGTGGCTGGATGGGTGGATGATGGATGGGTGGGTGGGTGGATGGGTGGATGATGG
>NW_011475888.1:12864-15772 GCF_000754665.1 Bison bison bison
GAAGGATGTATGGGTAGACAGATACATGAATGGATGGATGGATGGATGGATAGATGGATGGATGGATGGATGGATGTGTGGATAGATGGATGGATGGGTGGATGGATGGGATGAGACAGGAGGGGGATTTTTTTCTTTTAATGGGCACTTTCTGACCACCTTGAAAATAAAGTTTAAAAACAAGACTGCAGACTTCCCTGGAGGCCCAGTGGTTAAGAGTCCATCTGCCAACGCAGGCACTCAGCTCCCATTCCTGGTCCAGGAAAATTCCACCCACCTCGGACCAACGAGGCCCATGAGCCACAACGACCGAAGCCCATGTACGAAGAGGCTGTGCGCCTACACGGGAGAGGCCACCAGTGAGAAGCCCATGGGCCACAGCTCGACAGCAGCCTGCACACAGCAACAGAGACCTCATGGAACCAAGATTAACTCAGAGAAAAACCAGGATTGCTTCCCTGATCCTGCACTCTTTACAGATGGAAGGTTTGTCTCGGCCCTTGCATCGAGCAAGTCGGTCAGCAGCGTTTTCCCAACACCACGCGTCCACTCTGTGTCTCTGTCTCACACTTTGGTAATTCTCACAGGATTTCAAACTTCCTCACGATGATTATACTAGGAATGGCCTCTCTGATCTCTGCTGTGACTACTACAATTCACTGCAGGCTCAGAAGATACAGAGGGCTCTTTAGAAATAAATGGATCTACATTGAATTTTTTAGAGATAAATGCTATTGCACACCAAACAGACTACAACGTACTGTAAACATAACTTATCCATGGAGAAATGCTGTTGTTCAGTCGGTGAGTGGTGTCCAGCTCTTTGCGACCCCATGGACCGCAGCACGCCAGGCCTCCCTGTCCATCACCATCTCCCAGAGTCTACTCAAACTCATGTCCATGGAGTCGGTGATGCCATCCAGCCATCTTATCCTCTGTTGTCCCCTTCTCCTCCTGCCTTCAATCTTTCCCAGCAAAGGGGTCTTTTCCAATGAGTCAGCTCTTCCCATCAGGTGGCCAAAGGACTGGAGTGTCAGCTTCAGCATCAGTCCTTCCAGTGAATCTTTAGGGTTGATTTCCTTTAGGATGGATTGGTCGATGTTTCCAGGAAACAAACAAACAAAAAAAATTCAAATGACATTGTGATATTCGCTTGATAGCTGTGATCCAGAACCCAACCCACTCATGGTATCTCAGAGGTATAACTGCATGAGGCATCCAGGTACAGGTTTAATATTTAATAAAAGAGCTAGAGTTTGCTTGTCCTGCAAGTAAAGTAAAATAATGATATTAAGTGAGACTGGCACTGCTCCACTTCACGGATACAATAAGAGGCTCTCATTATGCATGCAGACTAGCGATTGCGGCTCTTAACACTCTGGGGAAAAGAATGAAATAAACTCATTCTTTTTTTTTTTCTCCAACCAAACACCCAGAAAGAATGAAGACCTCAGGGATTTCAATGAGAATGAACTGCCTCCCTGCCTGTCGTCATTCGGATGGGGAGAGTGATGACTATAATTACACTTGTGAGCAGAACAGAGTTCTTATCTCTTAAGAACAGGTGTTCTGGGGATTTTCCTTTCTCCTTTCTTTTCATAACCCCTTCCCTCACGCTCCCTCTGTCACCGTCAGTAAACACACAACACAGAAAACAGAGCCACCTCTTAACAAAGTCTGTGCCACGAGGTGGGACGCGTCTGAAAACCCACCTTCCGTTTACTGAAAACCCGCCTTTCCGTTGCAAAGAAGTGACTGCGACCCATTTCAACAAAAATGTGTGCTTCAGTTTCAAACTTGCCTATGACGTGCTGTGCATGAAAGAAAAGTTCATACATTTGAACTGTTCATGGACGTGTGTCCTAGGTCAAAAGCGTGCACGCACGGGTGTGCAATCACTTCAGTCGTGTCCGACTCTCTGCAACCCCATGGACTGTAGCCCACCAGGCTCCTCTGTCCATGGCATTCTCCAGGCAAGAAGACTGGAGTGGGTTGCCATGCTCTTCTCCAGGGGATCTTCCCAACCCAGGGATCAAACCTGCATCTCTTATGTCTGCTGTATTGGCAGGCAAGTCCTTTCTTTACCACGGGCTCCATCTGGGAAGCCCTCAGTCAAAGACACTGGAACCCTTTTGGAAGCATTGACTCGGGGCTTCCCCCCGTAGCGGTGGTCAGCGGTCAGGTCTCTGAACCTTCAATGCAGCGGGCGTAAGTTCAAACCCTGGGCGGGAAAGTTCTACATGTTGCTTGGTATAGCCAAAATTAAGGCAAAGCACTGACGTGGGTCATTAGTTCAATGGAACAACTCACACAGCTAAAGCGTGTTCAAGTTGACAAAGCACTGGTGTGCACCCCGCCGTGTTGGAACTCTTCAACAGGCACAGGGGAACGATTATCTAACCCTGTCCAGGGGAGAAACTAAGGCTTGGAGAGGTCCAACCCTTCCCCCAAGGTTCTACAGTTTGCTCAACTCAGAGGTTGCTCAGGAAGACCATACAGATCTACAGAATTTATTTTTTTAAACTTTCATATTGGCGCATGCGTGCATGCTAAATTGCTTCAGTAATGTCCAACTGTTTGCGACCCCATGGACTGTAGCCCACCAGGCTCCTCTGTCCATGGGATTCTCCAGACAAGAACGCTGGAGCGGGTTGCCATGCCCTCCTCCAGGAGATCTTCCAAACCCAGGGATCCAACCTGCAACTCTTAGGTCTCCTGCATTGGCAGACGGGTTCTTTACCGCTAGCACCAGCTGGGAAACCCGCACAGCAGTAGAGCTGATTTGCAATTGTGTGTTTCTTTCAAGTGCACAGCAAAGTAATTGCATTATCAGATCAGATCAGTCGCTCAGTCATGTCTGACTCTGCGACCCCATGAATCGCAGCATGCCAGGCCTCCCTGTCCATCA
>NW_011475888.1:15872-22095 GCF_000754665.1 Bison bison bison
CATCCAGCCATCTCATCCTCTGTCGTCCCTTTTTCCTCCTGCCCCCAATCCCTCCCAGCATCAGGTCTTTTCCAATGAGTCAGCTCTTTGCATGAGGTGGCCAAAGTACTGGAGTTTCAGCTTTAGCATCATTCCTTCCAAAGAACACTCAGGGCTGATCTCCTTCAGAATGGACTGGTTGGATCTCCTTGCAGTCCAGGGACTCTCAAGAGTCTTCTACAACACCACAGTTCAAAAGCATCAATTCTGTATCTTTTTTTTTTAAGATTGTCCATACAAATGACATTACATGATATTAATCTTACGGAAGGTGGACCCCACACTCCAGCCTTTGTTCCATTACGGCTGCGTGTATAGGACGGCTCAACCCCCAGCAGGGTTGGGGTGTCCGGAGCCCAGGATCTCTTGGTCTCAGAAAACAGTAGTGGAAGACCACGGCTCACGCTGCGTAAGCAAAGTCTCAGATTTGTCCAACGTGGGGACCCTCTGGTAGCCCAGCTTTCAGTGGTGGATAAACAGCTTGGCGGGACTTCCCATGTGGCCCAGTGATTAAGAATCCACATGCCAGTGCAGGAGATGTGGGTTCAGTCCCTGGCCCGGGAAGATCGTACATGCCATGGAACAACTGAGCCCATGCACCACAATTATTGAGCCCATGTGCCGGAGAGCTGGTGCTCGGCAACAAGAGGAGCCACCACAATGAGAAGCCCACTCCCCACAACCATAAAGTAGCCCCTCTCGCCGCAACTAGAGAAAAGCCTGAGTGACAAAGACCCAGAGCAGCCACAAAACAAACGCAAATTTTAAAAGACAGTTGGCCATCGCGGCTTCCGTGAGTTTCTGTGGTGGACACCAGTCCATGAAGGTGGGCAAGATGAGTCGTTCCAACAGCAGCTAAGCAGAGATGCAGTTTCCTAGCACCGTGGACGCGTCTTATGGCTTCTGGAGACAGGACTAAACATCTTTGTATGTTTTCAAACTGTGCTGCTGGAGAAGACTCTTGACAGTCCCTTGGACTGCAAGGATATCCATCCAGTCCATCCTAAAGGAAATCAACCCTGAAGACTAATTGGAAGGACTTACGCTGCAGGTGAAGCTCCAAGACTTTGGCCACCTGATGCCAAGAGTTGACTCATTGGAAAAGACCCTGATGCTGGGAAAGACTGAAGGCGGGAGGAGAAGGGGATGACAGAGGGTGAGATGGTTGGATGGCATCACCGACTCGATGGACATGAGTTTAAGCAAATGCTGGGAGATAGTGGAAGACAGAGAGGCCTAGCGTTCTGCAGTCCAGGGGGTCACAAAGTGTCGGACAGGACTTAGAGACTGAACAAGAAGAACAACAGCCCAGGGTAACGTCAGGATGAAGAGAATATGGGACCACGGATCAGACCCAAGCTCAGGGTCTCCTGACACGAGCTGAACCTGGAACCTAGACTTGTTTCTCCACTTAGATGAACTCGTCCGTAGGCAGGGACAAGTGCTATTTGCTTCTCTGCTTCAAGGTCATTTATTAAGGTTTTTCATTGATTGTAAACGGGGGGGAAATTGCATTGCATCCTTTAGAAAACATCGACTTCATTCTATGAAAGTGAAATAAATTGCTTCATCAAAGGGAGGAAAGACGAAGAAGAAAAAGAACCCTCGGAGAACCCAGTACTCTCATCGTCTGTGTGAATTTGACCTTCATCAGACATCTGCAGCCGTATCTGTCTTTAATGTTTTACGTTCCAGTGGAAGCCCTCCACGGCGCACGTCGGAATTTTCCCCGTAAATCTCCCCGGTGCCGTCATGGGGTTAGAAACGGCATCGTCAAGGACGGCGCCTCTTCGGCCCGCTAATCACAGCCCCGGCTGCCTCGTTGGCAAGCACTTCCGCGGATTCCCAAGGATTTTCAAGCTGACGCACGTCAGCGGAAAGGTCGATCAACACGTCCTTGGGATAGAAATCTTGACAACAGCTTTCATAACCGTGTTAGAGCGATGAGTTAAATGTATTAATGGAGAGTGATGGATTAACTTTCCTGACTTTCTAGCACAGCAAAGGTTTTATTTTTAATTGCGGGGTAGTTGATTTAAAACGTTCCTGGCTTCTGCCGTACAACAACGTGAATCGGCTGTAAGTACACACGTATCCCCTCCCTCTTGAGGCTCCCTCCCACCCCCGTCCACCCCTCTGGATCATCAGGAGCCGGGAGCTGAGCTCCCTGTCTACACAGCAGCTTCCCTCTTGCTGTGTGTTTAACACAGGGTGGCGTGTAAATGTCAGGGATACTCTCTGGATCCATCCCACCCTCTCCTTCCCCACTGTGCCCACATATCCATTCCCTACATCTGCGCGTCCCTTTCTTCTCTGTAAATAGGTGCGTCTGCACCATCTTTCTAGATTCCTTGCTGCTGCTGCTGCTAAGTCGCTTCAGTCGTGTCCGACCCTGTGCGACCCCATAGACGGCAGCCCACCAGGCTCCCCCGTCCCTGGGATTCTCCAGGCAAGAACACTGCAGTGGGTTGCCATTTCCTTCTCCAATGCATGAAAGTGAAAAGGGAAAGTGAAGTCGCTCAGTCCTATCCGACTTCAGGACCCCATGGACTGCAGCCAACCAGTCTCCTCCATCCATGGGATTTTCCAGGTAAGAGTACTGGAGTGGGTTGCCATTGTCTTCTCCGTCTAGATTCCATATATATGCATTAATATACAATATTGCTTCTTGTCTTTCTGATGTACTTCACTCTATATAATAGGCTCTATGTTCATCCACCTTGGTTCAACTGACTCAAAATTGTTCCTTTTTCATGGGTGAGTAATATTCCATCGTGTGTGTGTGTGTGTGTGTGTGTGTGTGTGTGTGTGTGTGTGTGTGTATACATGATATATATATATATATACGATAGGACCACAACGTCTATCCATTTGTCTGTCGATGGTCACTTAGGTTGCTTCCATGTCCTGCCTATTCTGAATACTGTTGCAAGGGACACTGGGGTACATGTATCTTTTCTAATGACAGTTTTTGTCTTTTCTGCATAAGTGTCCAGGAGTGGGATTGCTGGGTCATATGGTAGTTCTAGTTTTACTTTCTTGAGGAACCTCCATACTGTTATCCGCGGTATCTACACTTCACACCACAGAAAGTGTCTTAATCCAAGACGGCATTTTATGTTTTTAATTTCTTTTTTTTTACACTTGTTGGCCACACTGCACACTGTGCAGGATCTTAGTTCCCTGGCCAAGGACTGAACCCTCACCCTAAGGTGAGCCTAAGCCTTCATCACTAGACCGCGAGGGGAGCCCCCAAAGATCGTCTCCTGCGTCTGCTGGCTGGTCCTAACATTACGAATTCCGTTCTCACACCCGCATGGCCCCCACCAATCTGAGTGACACTCCCCGCTGTGGTTTCACAGGTGGAGAGACAAAGGGTGCGGTTCCTGCCCTCGGAAGAACAAAGCATCCCCGTTCTGGGCCATTTATATAACTTGCAGTGTGTCCTGCACCTCACGCTGCCAAACGTTGGCAACTTCAAGTCTGATTGCATTACAAGAAGTCTCCATTCACACTTTTCAGCTTTGTTTTCTTTCTTTTTTTTTTTTTTTTTCTTTTCCTGGAGACATACCCTGACCGGAAAGGACATTTTCTGGATCATTTAGTCACACAGTCTGGCGTTCGGTCGGCAAAGTCTGGTAGAAATATCCTTGGCCGCTAAGACAGATGGAAACACAGTCTTCTCTGCTGGTCTCACCACGCCAGCCCACATGGAAGATGCTGCCACCGGGCGGAGCGATTTTAAAGTGAATTTTGTAATTGAGGGAAGTAGCTCAGGGACGTTGGATTTTGTGAAATCACAAGGGGGCTGCTGGGGAGATTCACCTTCTTGGGGCTCTGGGTCGGGTGAAGACAGACGACCAGGAAACAAGAGGGATTTGTCATGAGGCATCAAATCAAGACTTAGTTTCTCCTGGCTTCCCTGGTGGCTCCAGGGCAAACCATACACCTGCCAAAGCAGGAGACTCGAGTTCGATCCCTGGCCTGGGAAGATCCCACATGCTGTGGGCAAGCAAGCCTGTGCTCTGCAACAAGAGCAGCCACCGCAATGAGAAGCCCACAGACCTCACCTAGAGAGTAGCCCCCGCTCACAGCAGCCAGAGAAAAGTCTATGAAGCAACCAAAATCCAGCACAGCCAAAAACTAATTCTTTAAAATTACTTTATATGGTCAAACCTATGGTTTTTCCAGTAGTCATGTATGGATGTGAAAGTTGGACCATCAAGAAGGCTGAGTGCCAAAGAATGGATGCTTTTGAACTGTGGTGTTGGAGAAGACTCTTGAGAGTCCCTTGGACTGCAAGGAGATCCAACCAGTCCGTCCTAAAGGAGACGAGTCCTGGGTGTTCACTGGAAGGACTGATGCCGAAGCTGAAGCTCCAATCCTTTGGCCACCTCATGCAAAGAGTTGACTCATTGGAAAAGACTCTGATGCTGGGAAAGATTGAGGGCAAGAGAATGGGACGACAGAGGATGAGATGACTGAATGGCATCACCAACTCAAAGGACATGAGTTTGGGTAAACTCCAGGAGTTGGTGATGGGCAGGGAGGCCTGGCATGCTGCAGTCCATGGGGTTGCAAAGAGTTGGACATGACTTAGCAACAGAAGAACAACCTCTTTCACGCTCCCCTGTGAGGTCATGGCATCTCGGGGGTTCCACTGAGACAAGACAGTGTTGGAAACAGGCCATTTTAGTTAGACTTTGCCTGTACTTGGAAACATGCCCACAAGGCCACTGAGAAATGACAGGCTTCTGATTTATGCACAGGGACGCCGCTTTCTGTGATCAGCTGGAGATGTATTTACCAAGGAACTGAGAGTAAATTCCGTTTAAGGGAAAAAAAATAATAAAGAGGACAAAAGAAAAGTGATCCAGATGAACCAGCACCATCGCTGTGGCGTTGAGAATCCATTGTAACTAAATTGTTCCTGTCTTAGCAAAAGGAGGAATTAGCTTCCCCGAAAGGCCATTTTTTAAAGGGCACGTCACTTCAGAGAAAGACAAATACTGTTTGCGATCACTTACATGTGGAATCTAAAAAGTACAGACAACTGGTAAGTGTAACAACAAAAAAAAGAGAATCAGTCACTGATACAGAAGACAAATTAGTGGTTACCGGTGCTGGGGGGAGGCAAGATGTGGGAGAGGGCTTTTTAAAAAGGGGTTATTACAGGGTTATATAAAGCCATATGCATATTTCAAATGCATAACCAGCAAGGACCTGCTGGACAGCACAGGGAGCTCTGCTCAATACTCTGTAATAACCTTATGGTTCCCGGGGGAAGGATGGGGGAAGGGATAGTCAGGGAGTCTGGGATGGACATGGACACACTGCTGTGTTTAACATGGAGAACCAGCGAGGACCTGCTGGACAGCACAGGGAACTCTGCTCAGTGTCACGTGGCAGCCTGGATGGGAGTGGAGCTGGGGGAGAATGGATACATGTGTATGTGTGGCGGAGTCCCTTTGCTGTCCACCTGAGACTGTTCCAACATTGTTCATCAGCTATATTCCAATATAAAATAAAAAGCTTAAGAATAAATAAAAATAAAAACCATGCATATGAAACTTTAAAAAATTGCAAAGCTCTATGGACCTTAAAGAATGTTTCACTCAAGGCAAAATGTTTAAAAATAAAATGCCTATGAAAAATAAAGGTGTCACAACGTAATAAATTAAATTTCGATTTTTTTTTAATTTGGAAAAAACAGGAAAAATAAAATGTTCATCATTCAGACACTTGAATGGGTTGTTTGATGAGCTGGTAAATGAAGACTGGGTCATATGATTACACTGGGAACAGAATGCTTTTCTTTTTTCCTTTATGGTTTTTGGGTTTGGTTTTTTGTTTTGTTTTGTTTTGTTGAGGATTCTTGCTTTATAATGCTGTGTTGGTTTCTTCTCTACAACTCGGCGAATCACCTATTTATTGTCATTCAGTCACTCAGCCGTGTCCGAGTCTTTGCGACCCCATGGACTGCAGCACGCCAGGCCTCCCTATCCATCACCAACTCCCGGAGTTCACCCAAACCCATGTCCGTCGAGTTGGTGATGCCATTCAGCCATCTCATCCTCTGTCGCCCCCTTCTCCTCCTGCCTCAGTCTTTCCCAGCAGCAGGGATCAGCTCTAAGGACACTTACATCTCCTCCCTCTTGAGCCTGCCTGCCACCCCCACCCACCC
>NW_011475888.1:22566-25109 GCF_000754665.1 Bison bison bison
CCCCGCCACCCACCCAGGAAGGCGCCCCAACCCAAGCACAGCAAAGGGCACAGAGCAGACCCCTCTCAGCCGCGTTAGCATCCGTACCCCCAGGCAGGAGAAATTCTAAACCCCTCTCTGCGGTACAATCGACAAATCAATGAGGAATCCTTATCACCAAAGCCAGCAACGAACCAGCTCTAAGGGACACGTGGAGACACATACAGACTCCCAAGCAGGAATCCCAAACACAGCGCTGACCTGGAGAAGCCAGCTGCCACCATCCCCAAGCGCGGGGGAAACGCCTCTATGATTTGCTTAGATCAATATAGACCTCAGGGGCTTCCCCAGTGGCTCAGTGGGTAAAGAATCTGCCTGCAATACAGGCGGCCCAGGTTCAGTCCCTGTTCAGAGCTGTTTCTGCCTGTTCTCTGCTCCCCTACAGGGCTTCCCTGGTGGCTCAAAATGGTAAAGAATCCACCTGGATTACAGGAGACGTGGGTTCGATCCCTGAGTCGGGAAGATTCCCCCGGGGGAGGGCATGGCAACCCACTCCAGTATGCTTGTCTGGAGAATCCCCATGGACAGAGGAGGCTGGCACTCACACTCCATGGCATTGCAAAAAGTTAGACATGACTTAGCCACTAAACACAACTCATCACAGGCAGTTCCCTGGGGATCCAGTGGTTAAGACTTTACCTTCCAGCCCACACGGTGAGGGTTCCATCCCTGGTCCGGGATCCCACATGCCTTGTGGCCAAGAAACCAAAACAAAAAAACAGAAGCAATAATGTACCAGTTCAATAGACTTTTTTTAAAAAAATAATGGTCCACATCAAAAAAAAAAAAGGGTGGGGGGAAGGGAGTTTGTGGGCGGATGGATACATGTATATGTAATACGGCTGAGTCCCTTCGCTGTCCACTGAAACTCTCATAATACTATTAACCGGCTATACTCTAATATAAAATAAAAAGTATTTTTTAAAAGAAAGACTGTGGCTATCAACCTAGAGGGGTGGGGTGGGCAGGGAGGTGGGAAAGAAAGTGAAAGTGAAGTTGCTCAGTCGCGTCCGATTCTTTGTGACCCCGTGGACCACTCTTTGCGACCCCGTGGGCCAATCTCTTTGTGACTCCGTGGACTGTAGCCCACCAGGCTCCTCTGTCCATGGGATTCTCCAGGCAAGAACACTGGAGTGGGTTGCCATTTCCTTCTGCAGGGGATCTTCCCAACCCAGGGATTGAACCCAGGTCTTCCGCATTGCAGGCAGATGCTTTAACCTCTGAGCCACCAGGGAAGCCGCACTAGGGAGGTGGGAGTGAGGCTCAAAAGGGAGGGGATGTATGTATACCTATGGCTGATTCATGTTGAGGTTTGACAGAAAACAAGAGTCTGTAAAGCAATTATCCTTCAATAAAAAATGAATAAATTTTTTTAAAGGCTGTGGTTGACAGATATACAGTATGTATAAATTAGTTAACGAGCAAGAACGTACTGAGTTCCAGCACAGTGAACTGCGCTCAGTGTCCCGTGGCAGCCTAGATGGGAGGTGAGTTTGGGGCAGAATGGATACACGCATTTGTATGGCTGAGTCCCTTTGCTGTCCACCTAGGACTATCACAGCATTGTTGACTGGCTATATTCCAATATAAAATAAAAAGTTTAAAAAAAAAGAAGCAAAAAAATGGCCCAAACCATCAGTAAGCGGCAACCACAGTGGTGATTGCAGGCTGCGTGGGTGTAAGAAGCTTCCACCAGGCTGACTGGGAGCCATCAACGGACCTGCTGGTCAGCTCTGCTTTCCGTCTAGAACCTGCTACATTCGTGGGTCGTTTCTGTCTGTGAAAAATACAGACAGTAGGGAAAATACTACTCTATTTCGCTGGATCTGGCAGCATTTAAATGGATTTCCTCATATTTACAAGAATAATTGACACAGAAGTAGAAGAAAAAAATGGTGCTAAGTCGCTTCAGTCATGTCCAACTGTTTTGCGATTCCACGAACTGCAGTCCACCAGGCTCCTCTGTCCATGGGATTCTCCAGGCAAGAACACTGGAGTGGGTTGCCATTCCCTTCTCGAGGGGATCTTCCCGCCCCAGGGATCAAACTGGCGTCTCTCCTGTCTCCTGCATTGGCAGGTGGGTTCTTTACCACTGAGCCACCTGGGAAGCCCACCGTCTGCTCCCCCCCCCCCAAAAAAATGGTATATCAGTCTCAGTCATCTCAGATGCAACTGTGGGGCGGAATATCACTCCTCGAATTTCCAGCTAATTTGCACCAATACCTCTGAGTTGCTCGAGAGCACGAGAACGTTTTCTGACGCATGTTGGGCTCTGATAACTAGTCATCCAAGCAACCCTCCGAGGGGTGGTCACCGGTTTGCAAAATACAGGAAGGCCAGCTTCTGTATCCCATAATAAGATGACCTTGTGGGCCATTAAAGCAGAGATGGGTGTGATCTTGCCACCCAGGGGCTTGGCCCCTGCCTGCCCTCTGCAGCGATAGCTTGTGTGACGCGCCGGTAGGACGGAAAGGCCCCCCAGGGCCCAACTTCCCAGCGCCCGC